>NC_027756.1:48416429-48465189 GCF_000695525.1 Brassica oleracea var. oleracea | reverse complement strand
ATAATTTTAAAAGTTAACATCGACAAATATTTAAATAAAAAATTAGTATTAATAAATATAAATATTTTTATAAATATGAAATCATCTTTTTATAAATACAAAAAATAATAAAATAGTGTTTATAAATCAAAAAATGTTTTATAAATACAAAATTAATTTTAAAATATGAAATCATCTTTTATAAATCCAAAAATCGAATTTATAGGAATAGGTCCATTAGGTCCAATTTTTAAAAAATCACACATGAATCAAGGTTGTGACTTCTATTTTAATATATAAGATATAATTAATTCTAATTACTTTCAAAATTTTGTTATTATTTTGGACCCTAAAATACACCAACATTATTTTTGATGGTTTTTTATTTATATAACAACACATGTGGAAGCTATTTTTTTTGTCATCCGTATTATTAAATGGTACAAGTCCATGGAAACATAGTTGAGATAAATTTCACAAGAAATGCCAAAATATAAACGGGTCAAACTAAACCATAAGCCTATTACCGTCGTTGAAGAAAGGACACCGCTCACCACGTGGACGATCGTCATGTGATCAATGAAAACATGTCAAAACCAGAGTCCACCATCTTTCTCCGGAAGGAACCAGTCACGAGACGCGGCAGAGCTCCGTCCATCGAAGCAAAAGAACCAGCGGAGAATCCGCTCAAACAAAACAGCCTTCACAAGAGATTTAATCGAGAAATCTAATCTGGCGGATCTACGCACAAAAAATGACAATTGTCTGCAATCGATCTGAAGAACTCTGTATTTCAGCATGCTCTAATATACATCTTTGAAGATTTGAATAAGCATGAAGATGCGACGGTCTTTGAAAGGAAAGGAAAATTTATGGAGGCTCAGATCAAGAGTCAGTTGGAGTAGAAAAGAATGGAGGCGTAGATCAAACGAAACCAGGATAAATCCAGAATAAGCCGGCGAATAACAGTGTTATAGAAGTCATTGCCTCCTAGAGTTTAAAGCCGACAAAGTCGGTGCTAACGTAGCTACCAGAGAAAAAACCCGAACGATCATCAGAGGAACTGATACAACGCTGGAAGCAAAGCCGGTCGGGAACACCGAAATCGGAAGGCGAAACCATCGGACTCTCTAATCTTCTCAACTTCCATTAAACCTTCTTAATTTTTTTTTTGACAATATGGTCTAAAGTTTCGAGAGAATATTCTTTCAATAAGAGAGAAGAGAGAGTCACCACACCGTTTTTTTATGTCGAAGCTATGTAAGTTTGTGATCTATTTAAAAATTGCTAAAAATATTATATATCCATCTAATCTGTGTAATTTTACTGCTGCAGAAATGGATTTACTGATTTTTTTTACCGAAAAAATCACTTCACCACTTTCGGACCCAATAGAATTAAAAGCGCAACATACGGCGGCCCATGGGCTTTAGAGTGTAAAACCTAGGCCTTGCTAGAACACAATAGCTGGAAGCCTGGAGAAGTCTCGTCCCCTAGAGTATATTTTGCGAAGTGATTTATACACGTCAATATAATCATTCTCGTTGAAAAAAAGATAACATAACACTTAAAATAGATGACATGGTTTTAGAATATAGTGACATGACATCATATTGATTGTGAGATATAAAATTTCCTTACAAAATTTAAACTTTTTTTGCAGGGATTTTAAATATTGTAATAAAAATAACTCATATATCATCATTAATGTCAATTTTTCATATAAATATTTATTTATGGTAAACTATTAAATATATTAATAATTCATATCAATACTATTAAAATAGGATCATGTCCAATTGATAAATGTTTTGTCCAATTATTTAGAACCTAATTATTCATTGTACAACGCAAATTCTATAACCATAAATGTTTTCTTACTAATGAAATAATTTTGTAACCTCCACTTTTCCATATGTTTCGGGAACCATTTTGTTCAAGTCGACAGTTACGAAAACAAAATATTATTATTTCCTTTTGGTGTATATACCAAATACGGATGATTAAATATTAAAATTTTTTGTGGAAGCACCGTAGGCTATTGGTTAATGTTTAAAGGTTTCTACACCCAGGTCTGGGGTTCGAATCCTAGACTATGCAATTTATTGCAGATTGCAGGAAATCCAGGTTTCAAGTCCCGGAGAGAGCGGTTTATTAAACAATTATGCAAACTACAGAGGAAAGACATGCAAGGGATCTTCAACATGGTGCAAGTAAATCTGGTCAGGCGTGGATCTTCATAGGACGGCTCATGTGATGCAGTTAGGCGTAGGTCTTCATAAGGCAGGTAGTATTGTCGGTTGTCGAATCGTCTATGTAATCTTTCCTATATCATAATTGTAAGATCGTAATAAATCAGCGTTAAAAAAAAGATGACATATTCATCATTTTAACATTTTTTTAAAAATGTAAACTGAAACGGACAGAAGTTAAGATAATATTGCCAAATAATGAGAGTAATTGATCATTTGAAATTATAGATAAACGGTAATAGAGGATTCGTATGAATTAAAATGGGAAAGAAGAAAAGCAATTAGCCATAAATTTTGAATGAATCTCCATGAAAGAATCAAAGGCATAAGGCAAATAATACTCTAAATAAGCCGTTTACTTGAATGTTACTTGCTAAACTTGGGATTCTCTACCATAACTATGAAGATTTTCAGACATTAATGATTACCCTAATGATCAATAAATAGAACCAACTCGGGTTCCTCTCACAATCTCATTATTCACAAACAAACACAAACCTCAAAAGAAAACTAATTTTGTTCCTTTGACCATGGAACTCAACCTCACTACATCATGCTCCTCCAGCAGTATCTCATCGTCTCCTCATGAGATGGGGTTTTCAACCGATACCAAAGGGAAAATGGAAGAGAAGATTGCGGTTGGGCCAGCAAGTGAGAATCCGAGGCTAGAGTTTTGCTTCTGGTTACGGAGTTTTAGATGAGGCAGAAGGGACGAAGAAGGAAGGTAAAGCGAAGGTGTTTGGTTGCAACTTCTGCGAGAAAGAGTTCTCTACGTCTCAAGCCTTAGGAGGACACCAGAACGCTCACAAGCAAGAGCGATCATTGGCCAAAAGGCGTAAAGAGAAGGAGATGAACTATCATGGGCTCTCCTTGTGCAGCCAGTACCCAGCAAGTGGTGATTTCTTCAGCAGTAGCAACCGCTCGCAGTATGGTCTTGGGGTTCGTTACAATCCCAACATTGGTAAATCGAAGGCTTATCCCTTCAACATCTTCCGATGTCGATTAGGATATAGAGAGCATAACATAAATTCCCATATCTCTCTCCCGTCTCACCTCTTGTGCCAAAACACTGACGTGTTTTCCAAAAATTTGATTTCAAACCTAGAAGGCAGCATCTATATGAACCAACACTAACTAGAGTAGGATATTTTTTGTAGCCTGCACTTTAGAATTTAGAAACTATAAACTCTGAACACTGAATATAAAATATTAAATGGGTCATTTAAACCCCCAAGAGCCACTCTCAAAGACAACCCTATGAGCTTCCACTTCACTGCATGGCCAACATCTCGTAAAATATCACTTCTTTTGACCATCGTTTATATCTATTTATATTTATATGTAAATATATATATATATATATAGATATGTATATATTTAAAATTAGATGGGAAGATATATATATATATTTAAAATAAATAATCATTAAACACAATAATATAACTAAAACTATTTTTATAAAATCTAATTTTATCTTTATTAAAATTTAAATAAAATAAAATTTAAATAGTTATACCAAATCAAAAGAAATAAGATTACAAAAATACGTTTATGATTTTTTATAACTATTGAAGTTAAAATATAAATTAATAATGTTGAAATATAAATCAAAATTTTCTTTTGAAATAAAAAATGTTATGTTGAAAATTACTATTTCTGCGCATGGCGCATGAAAACTCCTAGTTACAGTGAAAACAAATAACACAAGTCCTTAAACTATTCTCATATGGAGATTTTTTTTTTAAAGATGGATAATTATGTTATTACAACTATGAGAAATATTACAGACGATTCTACAGCCGACAATTCTACCTGCCGTACGAGGATTCACGTCTGACTGCATCACCTGAACCGCCATATGGGATTCATGCTTGACGGTACTCCTTGCGCCATGCTGCAAATCTCTTGTAAGTCTTTTTTCCTTTAATTCACGTAATTCTGTCTTCTCTGGAAATTGAAACTCAGATCTTTTGGTGTAGAAACATTAATGAACTCTTGGCCAGACCAAAACGCTTCCACGTTCTCATATGGAGATTATATATTGCTTTGCCGACGTCAATATTTATATGTCATATTCTGACCCACTGATCATTGGTCGGTCACAAGAATCTGTAATTTTTGTAGCCATACAGTCACTTTCCAACAAACTCAAGTCAACATCTTATACTGACATATCAAGATATTTTTTTTAGTCACTACTACTAATAAGAATCTAAGCTCACGTGTCACTTTAACTTTCAAGCAACAAGCTCCCAAAAGTTTGGAAGAATCCAACAAAATCTCCACAGATATATTATATTTTCTCCTCATATTATCACAAGTCATAACTTCACCTTTTTGTAAAGATATATAATACTCCCTCCGTTTCATAATATAAGTAGTTTTGGCTAAAAACACGAAAATTAAGAAATATTTTATAATAAATAGGTTAGATATAATTTAACCAATAAAAAATAAATCTATTTAATTTGATTGGTCACAATGTATTCAATAAATGTAAAAGTTACTAAAAAATACGAAAACTACTTACATTTCTCTAAAACTATTTACAATATGAAACGGAGGGAGTAACATTTAACCTAAAATGAGATTTAAAGTAATAAATGCCTCCAGATTCATATCTTGGTCCGTAATTCGACTAAAGAGCACAAAACAGTTGCCTATCCTTAAAGAGTTGTTTCGCTGCAAGCCGCTTCAGCCTTTCTGTAAAGAGCTTATAAGAGATCTAAACCTGAAATTAAATCAACAGAGGAGAGCAGGAAGAAAGAGATTCTGGAAAAAAAAATAAAAATATATAAAGGGCAATGCCATTTTATCCATGTATTGTGGACTGATAAGATTCTAACATCCAAACTAAGTTAATAGCTTTAAACTAAGCAAAAACAAAATAACAACAACAACAGACATATCTGTAAAACCAAACAGGATCTCATCCTATTCTTCCTGCAGAGACCTGATACTTTTGATACTATCCCAGGGTGTTCTCGATCTCTTTAACCCAAAACACACAATACAACAAATATTTACTTCCAATGGAAAAGAAACAGCAGCAGGAGTATAGCTTAGCTGTTGTGTTATCCGAGGATGGTTGTTTTTTCAATACCTTCTTGTATTCCCAGGAGAATAGCAAAGAATAGTACCAAAACATATAAGATACTATATATAGCAAAGACTAGTTTCCAAAAGGCAGATTCATAATGAAATGCATTGTACTCCCTCTGGTATGCTCCGAGGCATCGGTCCAACCGCAACGTATCTCTGTGGCATCGGTTTTAGAAGAGTGGCTTGTCCGGAGACTGGTCCCTTGCTGTGAAACCTTGCAAAACGGTTGATAACAGAGAATCTTTCCAAGTCCTCTATGTCGAATTTTATTTCTGCCATTGACTGTGTCTTCTCCAGTCTGCACCAAAAAAAATAAGTAAAAGGTTTCTATAGAGTGTTATGAGAAAAACAAGCAGCTGCTAAAAGTAGTGTTCATACCTTTCAAAGCTTTCCTTGAGTTTATTTGCTTTCTCTGTTAAACTCTCAATCTTTTTTGGTATCCTATTAAGATATTCCGAGTTAAAGAGTTTCTCAATAAGGAAACTAGTATATAATGTGGCTTGAGTTTTTCAGTATGATACTTACTTGTCAATCTCATATGATGATGGTGGCAAACCATTCTCTCTCTTGTGGGTAAGGCTGCAAGCATCAGCAAGAGTTGCTCTAGCAATGAAGAAGCACAAAACATCACAACTTGACGATGCTTTTGAAAATAAGAGTGAGGGTGGAGGATCAAGTAGCTGCTGCATAAGCTGTGATGTTACAACAAGTCTTCTCTTTGAACGGTGCAGTGGCGGTGCAAACTCGAAGGTATGAGTATCATACTCGGCCTACAATGGAATTAGAACATTTAAAATCATATATCAATCACATTAAACCATACTCTTTGAAGTAATATACCTTCTCAGCTAAGAAGTTAGCAACTCTGGCCCATTCTTGTTCTGCCTCACTGCAGAAAGAACGTATTTTTTTAAGTTAATCGAATGAGAATAAAAGAGAGAGGGTAAACGTCAAAACATCCGAAAAGAGTAAGGGAAAGAACCTGATTGTGTGATCCCTTTGGGATGCATTAGAGACTTCTTCATGCCAAGTCAGCATCTTTGTTCTCATAAGTTTGCGTTTCTTTGGTGCGATTATCTCTGCATGTTTGTGCATTGTGTCTAAAGGCTTAGAATGCTGAGGCAACTTCTCGGGAATCACTTGAGACTCATGTGCAGGTTGCATCTGATCATTTCGAGAGGCTCCACCAGGGAACGCAAATGACTTAAGCTGTGACATTGAGCTCATTCCACTATCCATTGGCAGTTTATTAAAATCAGCTGCTCCCAGCCCTTGAGGCAAACCAATCCTCTGTTGCAGATTATGTCCTGTGGACGACATCTGTTGGGACTTTTGCCACGTTGTGACATCACTTCTCAATATCTCAGCGGGAACTTTGACTGGTTCTTGATCCAAAAGATGCTGGCGACTTGGTAAGTCCATCCACACATTAAACTGCTGATTGGTACCACGTTGGGGAGATCTAGTCTGACTAGTGGTGTGGCCTCCAAGGCCTGGAAGTGTTGCATTGTCAGGTAAAGACGCTACAAATGGATTAGTCGTCTGCATTTGGGATACAGACACGGTGGACAGATCATTCTGTTGTATGAACTGCGGGAACATCCCCGCTTGCCCGAGCTGACGAGGCACAAGTGAAGAAGACATACCGGCTAAGTGACTTGCAGCTGTACTGGAGCGATGGATGCCTGTCTGAGACTGTAGCTGATCAAACATCCCCAAGGACTGCAGATACATATTACCTGTAGATATCTTCGGTTGAGGATTACAATCCACCCAGTGACCAGACACGTTAGAGGACCTTTGAGTGGAAACAGGAGTAGTACTATCATCCTGAAAGAGACCTGGTCTCATCTGATTTGAAGGCACCTGAAACCCAGGGAAGCTAGGCTGTTGCTTCTCATTGTCTGCTATGAAGTTGGATATGTCATTAATGTCGGCAGACATTTCCATGTTCTGATACGTTAAGCCGCTGAACTCCTCGGGAAGACCAGTATCGCTGCTAGAAGCTTCAGCAACAGCGGTCTGCATAAGCGCGCTCCAGCTCCCACTCTGCATAGATGATGGGAAAGGACTGGAGAAACTCACACTGTCACCAAACACTCCGGAAGCAATCTCGGAGATGCTACTACTGTCTTCCATACTGAACAGAATCTTCTCTTCTAGTGGGTCAAGACCTTGAGACAGCTTCGTGGTATCCTTCTGCTGAAACGAAGACCAGCTTGCTTGTTCCTCCTGCCTCCCACTAGAATCTTTTGGAGAGCTGTCAAATTGTTGAGAAAGGAGATTGACTGAACCTGTCCCTTGAACTCCAAGATTTGACATAAATGTTCCCTGCTGGAGAGGTAACTGTGGTGGAGATGGATCATATTGACTTTTAAAGAAAGGGTTGCTAAATGCTATGCTGCCAGGTTCCTGATACATCGCTTGAATCGGAGGCTGTTGACTCATATTACCTCTTGCATTACCAACCGGAGCACTGTAGAGAGAAACATCAGGCTGCTGAGAACCAAAACCCATAGAAAACATTCCTTGTTGGCCTGGGGTTGCGCTCCTCTGTGGCCAGTTTAGATATCCTTGTGAAGAATCATTTAGAGGCATTTCATCAAGAAGAGGTGGAAACTGTCTGCTACTGTTAGCTTGCTTCTGAGCTGTAGACGAATAAGGGTTTGAAAAGTTCTGCTGCTGCATTTGAAGAGCATGTAGCTGCTTGAGCATCACCTGCTGCTGCAACAGCTGCATCTCATCGTAACCAGACTGCTTCATAAGGCTATGTTGTGGAAGTAGTTGCTAATTTCTCTTGAAGCGTTGTTTGGAAACATAAATCACACCACTGGATTCTTCAGTTAATGTCAGACCTTTACGAATTTGAATCTTGAAAACGAGCTTTATAGTCTTTAGTTGGTTAAACAAACTAAGCTTTCACATAAACAACACATGTTGAATTTGATGTTCAGAAAACTTTCACATGCATTAAACTTGTAACATCATCATCATCATCATCAGCTTATCCTTCTCTCCCAAAGACCAGTAGATCCATCAACCATCTGTAACACCAAACAGTATTCAAGAGATGTCATCCCTCAGTAATGCAATGCAAAACTTTAATTGCTAAACAGATCCTTCTAACCTTGTGGGCAAATCTACATAAAATTGGGGAAGAACACAGAATCAAAAGCTTAAAGTAGTAATTTTTCAGAAAAGAAACAAGTAGATTTTCAAGACCTTAGAGCTCCAAAGGATGACCCAGAATCAATCAAACTACAGTTAATTATAGAACAGAAAATTCAAGAGAAACTCAGAATTTACCAGATGGAAGCAAATAAAAACCGTGATCTGAGGACAATAGAAGCTCAGAATCGTCTAGGGTTCTTCTTCTTCACTGGAACCACAAACCCACGGCTCAATTTGCCACCAAAATAATAAAATATATATTAAGAAAAAGAATTTGTTTTTTATTTCTTTCCCTCTTCTTTTCCAAGCTTCTCTTCTTCTCTCCTTGAACTGAAATTCACGAAAAGAAAATTATTTCCCAGACAATTATTTCCTTTTTTTTCTCTGAACAGTAGACTCAGAAAATTTCTGATTCTTTTAGAAATGTTAAATCTTCGGACAAGAAGCCGAAGAAGGCCAGAGGACAGATACTGCTGCAAGAAAAATAAATACAGTAAAAAGAAATAAAGAGAGAGAAACTAATTTTTCTGAAAAATACAAAAGTTAATAAATTCATGACAAGGAAACGAACCTCAGGCTCGGAGTTTGGTTCAGTAACAAAGGCGGTAATAGCGTGTACATCGTGTATTAGATGGTGGATGCGCTTTGTTAAGCTGTTTAGATTTAACGGTCAAGATGATGTTGAGATTAAAGATCGGACGATGTAGATTTATTAGAGAAAGTTGACCTAGATAACTACGAATCGTTTGCTTCAGAGATAGGCTGATTAAAAAAGTAGGTGGGAATTAGCTATGTGAAAAATCCCACGCGCTTTAAACAAAGCGTGACTTTAGTTTCTCCTCACCACTGTGTAACGCTTTTGTTTAGTTAGTTGATTGATAAATTAATATCCGTCTGATCTTCTCTTAATGGTCCAGTATCCTTTTAGTTTATGCGATTTATAGCACAACAAACTGGTGGTATTCACTATTCAGTATGGTAGTGAAAATAAGCAAATACATTTTTTTAATAAATCGGTATTAAAAACAAAAACAACATTCATTCCCACCAAAAATATGAAAAAGAGTATGCAAAACCATCAGTAAGCTTTCTCTAGCAGAACTTACAACAATCTCATTCCATGATCGGGAACTTTTGATGAACCAGGTCAGGAACAGAGAATCTTTGGTGTTTTCTGAGTACCACATATTCTAAGACAAGAAATGATATTTCAGACTTTTTAAGAAACTGCGTTTAGTTATGTCCACATTTCATATGTAAGAAGTGGACGAATGATTTCAGATTCAGACCTTAAGAAATTGAGATTCCGGAAGAGATTCGAAGGTTAGAGTCTGCTCCTCCGCTCACTACGCTGTCTCCTTTCCACCAGTCAGCACATAAAACCTTCAAAGCCAATATTTTAGCACTGTTTGAGTAACAAAAGAACCAAAAAGAAGAGTAGAAGATAAAAGATAAGTTTGTGTGTTAATTTACCTTATCCTTGTGAGTGTCGATCACTGACAAAGGCCACTGCAAATGAAAATGGATGAAGAATATCAGTTTCAAACCAAGGAAACAACGGAAAGAGTGTGTGTGTGTGCTTACAGCGGTTCTGAGATCCCAGAGCATGATTTTGCCATCATATGAAGCTGAGAGCAAGTGAAACCAAGAGCTTTTGTGCCATTTACAGGCGGAAATCCATGATGCGTGTGAAGCAAATTGAAACACTGGAGCAGATGTTCCTACAGATTGTATGAAGAGAGTTTATCAACCAGACTACCAGAGTAATAAACTCGGTATATGGTTCATATATTTTTGACTATGTGTGTGTGTTCATATAGATCTCTCACCAGGCTTACGAGGATCCCATACTCTAAGTATTGGATCTGACCCACCAGCAGCTACAAGCGCAGAGCCTTCACCTCCAACATCTACCGTGTTGAGAGCTTTTCCACAGAACTACATTTTGACAGAAACAAACTCCCTCTAAGCTTCGATGGAAACAACTTATACGCACTTAATTCTAAGCAGGAACGGGTCTGGTGTGTGCCTGAATTCACGAGAATGCAAAGGAGTATGAGAAAGCATACCAAGTTCAAAGATTCTTTCCCTGTGGGAACATCCCATCTCCTTACAGAATGGTCCCATGAACAGGAATAAATCACATCATGCTCCGGCCAAACAACTGATGAGACACACTGTGTGTGTCCAACAAATGTACTCTCCGCTTCTCCCTGTAAGAAATTCAACGTCGAAATTGAAAGTAGTTACTTCAACTGAGAACACACCACTGTTGGAGAGTAGACCTGTCTCTTCCTCATATTCTGAAGAGCAAACAATGCGTTTCAAAAGAGGAGTTTATTGAGGGTACCTCTAACTGAGTTTCCTCGGCCTGATTATTCCCTTTTCTTCTCTTCCCTGCTACTGACAACTCTGAAGTAGCCTCATCTGTGTCCCATAAATTGATCGTGCAATCCCATGAACCCGAGCAAATCTGAAATACATTATACAGCAGGTGAGCACGATGAAAATACAAAGTAGTTTCATTAGCGATACACAAGTTAAGCGTATGAGGAAACGGTAAACCTTGCTCCCGTATTTCTGAGCTGCAACACTTGCCACCGACGCCTTGTGCCCACGTAATATTTTGTAAGCCCCAACTCTTGTAGTAGGGTCACCAGATTCAGCTGTATCAACCTTCATACACAAAAAGATGACTTTAGTTAACCAGAACATTTACCTTTGCTTGTATATTAGCACCCGTGTTTACCTTAAACAATCTCAATGTTCGATCTTTAGCGGCAGTTGCTACAGTAACATTTTCTGCACCTGGATGGACAAATGAACAAGAAAATGTAAGGAAGGGATAGATGAGCGAAAAAGGTGAAAACCTTCTTTGTTAATACTATTTGCTAGTGAATAAAAGGCAAAGTATAGATTTATCGTGCTACGATCATACCTTCGGAGTTAACAAAGGCAATAGAAGAGATTGCCCCAGAGTGGCCTTCTAAAATGTGTGTACACGACTCAGGAGAGCTCCATATCCTAATCAGAAGAAATAACTTAGATCCTTGCAAATGTTGACAGCAATACAAAGAGATAGAAGATAGGCCGATGCATACATGATATAAATAAATTATTCAAATGATTACCTTCCTAACCCATCATAGCAGCCGGTCAAAATGAATCTGAAAATGAAAAAAACGAGATCAGGACAACCACTTACAGAACGTTTACAATCAAGAACATATAAATACATCCTTTAAGACAATAACAATCACTGGATGGCCCTGATTTGTTTAGTTTTAAGCAAAATCTACATAAGTAACAGGTGTTAATATATCACAAAAACAATGATACGGCAGTCGTGTACATTAACCCTTTACACAGTTCTATACTTCTATGATTCTCTATACGGCATCAACCAACAGTTCGTAAGTGGTAACGCAAAAAATAGAATAAGATTTTGTAAAAGGAGAAATATCGTAAACTTATATGACCAGTATACATATTACAGTAATCTAGAAGACGTAGAACAAGAAATTACCTGGACGAAGAACCATCAACAGCACTGACCCAGTCATCATGCAATGAAGGTTTCTCCTCCTTCCGTGGCGCCACAGCCCTTATGTATTCTATTTCAAGAGTTCGTTCCTACAAGATTCCACAAGTTTAACTAAGTACATTTTTTTCCTAGAAGATAAAGATTACCTACACCAAGTTGCTGTCTTTAGTGGCTGTTTAGGAAAACATTACCGCTGAGATTCCCTTGGCGAGAAGAAACTGTTCAAGTGACATTCGAATAAGCTCCCCATCGATCAAAAAGTCAAATGCCTCATGTTTCTCTGTTCATCCAAAGATAATCCCCACAATTATATGCATGAAATCCCTAACAATCAACAAGGTAAAGAGATATAGAAGTCTACCGAGAGTGAGAAGAGAGTTGACGATGGAGGAGAGACCGAGACGAGTGACATTGGAAGGGATAACCACGGAGCTGGACGGAACTTGGAACGGTGAGTCAAGCTTCGTCACGAACTTCACGTGGATTACTTTAGACGCGTCTTCTCCTCCGCCGTCCATTATCGCCTCTAACTTCTCCAACCGGCGGTTACAGAGAGATAAATTAGGGTTCTAGCTCGAGGAGAATAGATTCTGAATAAATAAAAAACACATCAGCAGGGTTTAAGGAAATAATTACGTAACTAACCTCTCTTGGGCTCAGTTCGAAATATTAATTTTGGGCCCACAGTATTAATATCTTTAAATTGGGCCCTTATCAGGCCTCTGAGTTTTCAATAATCATGGGAATACAGTTCGAGCTTGGGGTGTGTATGAATTATTACATGATTACACGTGTCATTATATAATAGCTTTGTGACGGGATCTATATCTGCTCGGTCGTGAAGTTATCATCGCCTCTTTCCTTTAGTGACCTGCTTCCGCTTATAAAAGCTACGACGAAATTCTCACACTCTCACTACTCTCTCTCTGGATCGAAGGGTTTAAGCTGATTCTGTGCCCTAAAATTTGGCGCCTTTCCACTTCGATTGGGTTTCTTCTTACCTCCTTAAGCCACAAAGTCAATTCAATTTCGCTCAATTCACTAGAGTTTCGAGTTGGCTCTGCTACTTCTTACTCGTTGATTCTGCTCCTTCTAGGGATTTCAACAATGGGGAAAGCTTCTTCTCCGGTAAGCATTTCAATTCTGTTTCTAATTGGCGCGCTCTTATCTCGTGAATTCGATTCTAGGGTTTTGCTGGGGACAAGTATCAATTGGTTCTCTTTGGGAAAGAATCGATCTTTATTAAACACATGTATTAGGCAAACGTGTTCTTATAATAACTCAAATTTTGATTTATGATGTTTAAGGTACCTATAGGAGAATGAATTAAAAACGAATTTTGATTCCAAAGGAATGCGCTTTTCGTTGAGTTTGATTCAAGAGAATGATTCTACTACATGTTACGCATTGCAAAGCTGTAATAAAGGTTGTTGAATATGACCTATGGAGACGGGGAGGGCGGAAGTCAACGGAGAGATTCACAACGCGGCAATGACTTTGCCTATGCACTCGCTAGAATGGCCGTGGCGCAGATATGCGAGGGGGTCGAGATCAGCACTCTCCAGGAATCGCATTCACGGGAAGGTGCGAGGTTCAGCTCTTTTCAGGAGTCTGCGCTCGAGAGACTGACCGATGTAGTGGTCCAGTACGTTCAAAGCGTTGGGAAGACGACGCAGTTCTATGCTAATATGGCTGGGAGAGTGGAAGGTAATGCTTTGGATGTTGTTCAGGCGCTGGAGGATTTGGGATCTGGATTGGGTTTCAACGGTGCTCATGATGTTGAGCATTGTCTTGGTGACTCCGGTGTGGTTAAGGATATTATTCGTTACACAGGGGAAGCTGAGGAAGTGCCTTTTGTTTATTCTCTTCCTCGGTTCCCTTTTAACAAAGGGAAGAGACGAGCTCCTAGCTTCTCTGAGATTGGAGCAGAGATGGCGGATGAGCATATTCCAGTTTGGCTTCCTGCTTTTCCTGAAACCAAGATGTCTAAGGAGGTCGAAGAGACTAATGTTGAGAAAATAGAAGGGGAGGTGAAGAGCAAAGAAAATGGAGTGTCTTTGCCGAGTATGCAGCAGTCTTTGGATGTTGATAGGTTAAAAGTTCAGAAATCTATGGATCAGGAAGCTGTTCTGGAACCAGCAGAAGAACCGGAGGGTAATCCATTCCTTGCTGCACCAGTTTGGGTTAGCGAGAAGGACGTGCCACGTGTGTTTTGCCCGTCAGAGCCTACAAATGAAGAAGTTACCATTGGCCACGTTCCTGAGAAACAAACGAACAAGAGCCATCATATTCCACCCCTTGAGGCACATGCACCATCTGGCACGATCAACGAGGAGAGCAGATTTGGTGGAACGGAGGATGGACAGAGAAAAGATGGTGCAATAACAGAAAGAGCCTTGCTCCGTTTCAAGATTGGAACTCGAAAGGCCTCTATGCGTTTGACGATAAAGCAGAGCTTAGAAGATAAGGGTTGGTTTCTAGAGGATGGAGAAAAAAGGGAGAAGAAGGTGGAACGCGAAGAGAAACTTGAAACCATTGACACAGATGTAAAATAGGTATTTTGTGACTTAGAATTTGTAGACGTAATACCATTTTCTTCTTGAGTTTTGTGATAGTTTGCAATTGAATACGTGACTCGTTAGTAAAATGATAATTTTGTTTTACTGGCTCAAACTACTAGAGGAAGATGTGTGGGTCTTTAGCATCATGTTGCTGGTGAAACATTATATTCAAATGGAGATATAATATCCTCAGTTTACCGAGAATTGATTTCCTTTTAAGTGTGGCAGTGTTGATAATTAAATTTACTTAATGGATTACACATAATGTACCTTTTATCTTGAGTTGAGTTTTTACATAAACAATTAGGAAAAGATCAGAAGAAAGGGTTCAGAGAACCAACAAATCACGTGTTTTCTACACTTTAAATTTGATTATTTTAGATCCTTCTTACACTTCTACGTAGGCATATTAGCAATGGAAAAGCTGCCTGGGTTGCCCACTGAGCTTATTTCCCGGAAAAGCTGCAACCTCACTTGTCACGACTTCACTTATCAAGTCCTTGAAAATTAGCCTCTCTATGTCTAACACTAACCCCGGTGTCTCTCCTTCAATCTCCTTCCAGTTCATGCCTTGGCCTTGCAGGTCCTCCCAAATGAGGTCTTCATCATCCTCATCCAAGATACAGCTTGAGTTGTCTTGTAATCGATCAATCTCTGAACACAGAGTTTCCAGAAGTACTTCCCCTCTTGAGCTTTTGTCTGCTGTCATTAGCGGCCTGATTGGTGATGTTATGTATGGCTGCTTGGTACACCCTTCTGCTGCGAATTTGCGAGCTAAGATCTCGTTGACGGTGTCAAACACGAGCTTCCTCATGCTTCTCCCTATCAGGTTCGCCGTCTGTTGTCCGAATCCTCTGCCTCTGTGTGTCACATTGCTTGTCTTATTCTGTTCCAGGACAAAGAAAAGGCTCGGATTGATTGGTAGGTGTGCTTGGTGCAGCTGAATGCTTAGCATGTTGTAGTCGATATCCTTAAGAAGCCCTGATGCAGACAGTATCTCTGAGATGTACTTGTGGTCGCCAATTCTTATTTCTGCACCTTCTTCCGTGAAACTCTCAGTAAGTTCAGCATCAGGCTGAGTTAGACTCGTGTTACTCTCAGGCCACACAATCGATCTACATAAGTTGTTGTGCTTGTTCATCCACAGGGACTCTTCAGAACGTATATGGTCGTCGTCTGTGGCAAGAGAAATAGTTAAGGTTAGAACTTTAAGCAAATCAAATTTTGCAATCTATTTTGTTTTAATGCCAATGAAGTAACTCACCTTTAAAGACAATGGATATCTTCCTTACAGGGGATGGTGACTCATCATCGTCGAAGGGTACATCAAGAATAGAAACCGGGCTGGGCTGCTCCACCGTAATTTTCAGAGGTTTTGGCAGAGATCTCATTCCCAGTTCTGGGCTCTGCATTAGTAAACAGATGGACTCAGTGAAACTTGTATATTAGCAAATAAACTGAGAAGTGAATTTGCGTTACAGAGAAAAGTTAATACCCTTTGTTTTGGTGTGTGCTGCTCCGTTAAGTCGCATTTATATCTGCTTGTAACCTCAATGTCAAGGTTAGAGGCCGAGCTTACGTTGCTGTCAGATCTTAGACTCCTCAAGTCACTGCACTCATCGCTCAAGCGGTCTTCAGACTGCTGCACGCCGCGAGATTTTACCCCTGGTTTTCTTCTGGGGGAAGCTGATTCCGTCTGTGGCCTGATAAGTTGTTGTCTTTGGTTCTTGTTCGGTTCTGGTTTTGGAGACGTCGGTCTAGACTGCTTCTCGAAACCGAGCTTCTTTGGTTGTGCTCTTGGGCTGACACTGCTCTTCCTTGACTTGGCTATCTCGATCTTCGACTGCAACGGTCTGGTGCTAGTGTTTTTTGTTGCAGGCCTTGGGGTCACATCCATGGCGCTCTGCTTCCTCTGAGTGACCTTCTGGTTTGAAACCTTGACATTTGGTAAAGCAACACTCCGCGGCGAGGAAGAGGTGGAACTAGAGTTGCTTCTCTCTTTGAAAACTGGAGCAGAAGATGCTTTCATAACGACGATAGAGGAAGATCTGATACTCTTGGACGATGGACTTGGCTGCATAAAACTGGTTGAGCTAAGGGAACTGTTGTCATCATCTTTGCTCATTAACTGCTGCGTCTTCTCCATTGCTTCGAGTATCTGCTGTAGAGCTCTGAGATCTTTCTCGGACTTTTTGAACTCAAGCTGCGAAAGCCTCTTCTGTATCTCACCATAAACCGTCAGCGTTGCAGCAGCGTCCGCTGCTTTGACTTGGTTCCTGGCACCACCATCCACTTGCGACCATGGAGCTGTCTTCACAGGAAACTTGGCAGCAGGCATCATCTTCTTGAATGAGTCTGAGCCTCTTGATCTTTGTAGATCTGCTTCCACTCTAGGAGCTGGCCTCGGAGAGTCGCAGAAGTGGTTCTCTCTGCTCTGATCAGTAACAGGCTCGTCTGGAATGACATCAAGACCCATCAGCTTGGCAACAACACTCGACGTTGTTCTTCTGTGACCTGTCGTTACAAGGTCTTGCGCCTCTGGTGAGCAACTAGACTTTGCGCTCCTAAAGGAATTCGATCTGCTGTCTAGTGACAGCCTCGGTGTCTCTTTAAACTTGGCTCCTGTCTTTCTCGTCTCCCTCTCATCGTAAGAGAACCGAGGACTGTCTTTCAGCTTCACTACTCTCCGCCCCTCACTCCATTCATTAGAACTCCGAGATGGTGATGGTTCCTTGAGAAGAGACACGTTAGCTCTGGCTGATTTAGGTTGCTGAGACAAGGCTTCTTCATCTCTGGTTCTGGTCTCCTTATGAATGGAGCTTCTCACAAGCTCCCTTAAATCACTCGACATCACTAAACCGCCCCACCTTGGCGACCCGTTGGTTGGTTCTCTTACCGGAGTCTCACCATTACTCATTTGAACCAAACCAGATTGTTCAAATTGAGAAGTCGTGGTGCTGATATCTGCAGAGGAGAAGCTAGAGGAGCATGGTGAAGAAGAAAACGACAGCCTCGAGGAAGATTCAGAGGAGACAACCTTCTGTTTCTCCTTTGCAGCCTTCTTTTTCTTCTTACTCTTCTCCTGCAATTCCAGTAAAATTCACTTTTTAGATCCATTTTTATTCTGTGAAAAATTATCATTTCTCTGCTAGTTTACAGATTCTTACCGTTTCCTTCTTGTCCGTTGAAACGTTGGTAACACCGACATTGTCACTTGTTTTGCCTGCAAAAAAAAAAAAAAAACTCCCCAGTCAAATCTAGCTTTTAACTAATACCTAGTAGTGTTAGGTAAGTATAGGTAATTTAGAGTCTATGAACATCTATAACAAGTCATGTTATAGAGCTTTGGTTGTGGTCCTGAATCTTGGATTTGAGATCTTAGTCAGAAACTAGAATACAAAAACGTCGTATGTTGAAGAAATTTCCTCTAAAACTTTTTTCTTCAGGTTTTAATGGAGAGGACTTAAAAGAGAGAAGAAAGAGAAATGTTACCTGAGGGCAGAGACTTGAGCTCATCTCCGGCGACGGAAACACGTCTCGCTGGATAATGTTGCCGGTAAAACACCTGAAAGATCCCATTCATACATCCAAACTGTTTATTCAGATTTGGATTCTCATCTGACAAGTTATACAAAAGCTTGGCCGACATCTTCTCTTCTATTTTCTTAGCTCTGGTCTCAGAAGTTTTGACTCTAAAAGACAATGGAACTTTGGGATTATCTCATATCAGTTCTTGAAAACCTTCAAGCTTATGGTTTCTCCGCTGGTTTGTGTCTCAGAGGAAGAGGAAAAAGAGACAAGAGGACAAACAAGAACCCGGTACTGAGATAAAAGGTAAAGCTACTTGTGAAGTTACGACCAGACAGGAAATTAGTTTGCTCTGTCTCTGTTCTCTTGGAGGGTTCCTTGAAGAAGAAAGAAGAGAAGGGAAAGAAAGAGGTTTTTTGTTTGAGAGAAACGGATCTGTAAAAGGCAAATGAGCTCTCTCTACGATTATATGGAGAAGCATATATAAACATATGTTATGTGATGGTATATACACATGCGTGTACACATGTATACGTGTGTATCCGTAGATTTATACATGTAAGAGAATGTAATTGAATTATTTGATATATTTTAAAAAAAATATGACAAAACCATTGAAAACTCTGCTTGGAAATAATGAGGTATCTATTTTTTATGCATCTCTGATGAAAATGATGCACATGAAAGCATAGACCAAACTAATTATTATTTTTATTTTATTTTAACAAGACATATAATTGGATAAAATTCTTTATTATTCGGTTTATCCGTTTATTCAATCGAGTATATACATACAATATTTAAAATGTATCTCTGTTTTTAGTTAATGTATCTACTCTTACTCATTTGTAAGAAAACAAATTAAATGGTACAGTTTGCTAACATAATAAATAATGATTACTGGTACAGTTACTAACATTATAAATAATAATTAGTGAACAAGGAAAGGAAATAATAAATGAAAAATAAAAGAGGTTTCCTTACACATCCATGTGGACAAAATAATGTGGGTGGGTCTCATAAGTCTTTGGTGCTCTTTTACATCTGCATGTGGAGTTTGTCAGAGACAGACATAAGAATTTTTATCTTCAAACAAATAAATATATAAACAGAAAATCCTATTAGAAAAAATAAAATAAAAGAGGAAACTAATTGCCAATAATAAAACTACAATTAATAGTTTAGGAAGAAATTGGATTGGATTGGATTGGTGCACTGGAAGAAAAGCTTGCATGGTCTTAGAATGGTGGGTCTTACAAAAGAGTGCTTCTTTTTTTGCTTTTCTTTGGGGTTCACAAAAGTATAAATAAATACTTGAAAATGAAATATACTTATTTTTGAAGACTGATCATTTTTCTGGTCAACTGAAGACTGATCATTTTGTTTCCTGGTATTTCGACAATTCTAACTATTTATTACAATAAAATATACATCTGCACTAAGTTGATTATTCTAAAATATTATTCAGTAGCTAGCTGTGTTTCACAATAACATAAATATAATTCGAGGAATTTAAGCTTTGAATTATGAGTTAGAATAATGTCTTTTTGGTTTTGTTTTATTTAGATTCTGACATATTGATTTGAGAGTTTACGTCATGCGATGTACTCGTTAAACACCTTTTTGGCGGATCACGTGCTTTTGTTCAACTATGTGCTGTTTGATCATACTTATTTATTTTTATATTAAAATGGTTTAATTTTTAATATACTTATTTATTTTTATATTAAAATGGTTTAATTTTTATTTAATCGTTTTGAAATTAAAGAAAAAAGTTTAGCTTGTGGCCTTGGAAAGTTGGAAGCAACCAAGGAATATGCTGCACATGGGCAATGAGTGAGGGTTTTGAATGAATCATCATCATCATATACACTTCTTTTAGAGCGAACCCCAGCTACATAAATTACTGTAAAATGGAATATGAAATGGAGTGATGAATAAACAAAAAACTCATTATTTCATTACTGCAAAATGGAGTATAAAATAGAGTAATGGGTTTTTTGTTTATTCATCACTCAATTTCTCACTCTATTTTACAACAAATTATGCAGTAGGGTTGGAGATGCTCTTAGTCGTTATCATGCGTGTTTAATATTCTTCTTATTTTTTATCCAAAAGAAAATATTCTTTCTTTGTTCAAAAAAAATAAAAAGAAAATATTTTTTATTTATATTGATTTAACTCGGTTCCTTGGAAATTGAAATGCAGAGTATCAAATGCATATACATATCTGGATACCAGTTTCTTTAAGAGCAGTATTAACAACAACTTTTATAGCTGCCTCTTAAAAAAAAATTTAAAAATAAGCGGGTCTCACCATATTATTAAGAGCGGTTTCTTTTGTCTCTTTTTGAAGAGACGAGTTTAGTTTAGTTTTTGCATTGTGCGCGTACCCCACCAATACATGAAGGTTCGCGATTGGTTCGATTATTATTATTTAAAAAAAAAAAAAAAAAACTAAAAGCCTATGCCTAAGAACTTTACCGTTAATTATGTTCTAAGTTACTGCAATTAATACTCCTGTGTTCTGAGAAGAGTAAGGTCCGGACGAATTTAATTTTTTTTGTAACCTTTTTTTTGTTTTTTAGGAAAACTATTGTTTGACGATTTGAAAGACTGTTACTCGTAAACAAGAAAACTATGTTAAAACAAGAAAAAAAAAACGATAAATAAAATAAATACCATAGAACTAGGTTAAGATAAAAAGAGATAACATGGAGCTTTAATTAGAAATTCGGTAGTTTTCATGATCAAATCTTCAGACTCACGTAAAAAAAGGTAGCCACCAAAGCTTACGTGCACATACGAGTATTGCATCTCCAATACTGGATTCCGTGGTGAGTACCACAACCAAGAAACATTACATAGCGACGAAGAACATATGAAGGTAGACTGGTAGCTCACCAGGTCGACACTCATACGCAATTAAAAAAAACTTATTAGAATAGATAGATACATGTTAGTATAAACACAACTCAAACATGCTAGTAAACAAATTTCATAATTTACAGTTGAAAAGCCTTTTGATTGTATGAAGGGAACTGCCGGACAGTCACTGACCATGGTTATACAAAGGCACCACTGGACATGCACTGCTACTGGAGATATTGTGAGGAGATTGAGAGTGGTAGCATCAAACGTAATCCTAGAGAACTGAGTACAATCATGAAAATGCACAAGCATGCATGGCGCAAAAACTATTAATCTCCAATCCATGATCGTAAAATTCGTGGTGTATGGTATAGTCCAGCATGACCATGTGGGCTAGAGGCACTCCAGACCTAGTTAGGGAACAACAATGTATCAAAGAGATTGGATGGCTTCGATAAGGGATAACAATCCGGAGAATAAGTAAATAATCGTCAATACATACTTCTAATACGTACACTATCAACATAGCTATTTATTTATTTCTATTCAGAATTGGCCCCTAATAGTAATATAACTTTTTAAGGCTCCAAGCATATGTTTGATTGGCTTGTACTCAGGTGTGGCACTGGAGACAAGTATGATGTTTAGCTAAATTTGATAATATAAGCCATCCCATATTCGATATTTATATGAAATCATTAAAAAGACCAAAGCAACAAATACGAAAAGCAAAATAAAAGAATGTAGCATATTAAATTGCAAGAAAATAAGCCAAAGTATATTAAAGGATTCAGTTTCAAACCACGTAGAAAGCCAATCCCCGAACCAGCTACCATTTTCTATTAAACCGGAGTCCGGTTCAACCATGGAACATAAATTCATTGTACCCTAGTAGATTAGGTTTCTAAGTAGAGTCTGATATTTGCCTATCTCGAGATACTTTCATTTATTGGTATTAAAATTGGAATTTATGTAATAGCAATAACAAAATTAGAAAATAATAAAAATAAAACATCATAGAATAATAAAGATACTGAAGAAAGGATGATATTGTTTTATGTCAATGAATGGACACAACAATTTTTGAAATAAAACTTCACTCACTTGTGAAACCATATGTAACGATGGTAAAGTAAAGTCTATTTACAGTGTTATAAACTTACTTAGAAGTGTTGCTAAAAAGAACTTACTTAGAAGAATAGTGAAAGGTAATAGCTGAGCGTAGGTTTGTGACCTTCGGTCCTTGCCCCCCTCCGACCAAATCCCCGCCGAACCACCGTCGGAAACGCCGGGCTCTGCCCCTAGCTTGAAGCCAGAGGGTCCGTCTTCCCCGTCTGCAGCTACCTTGAGTCGACAGTCACTCCTCAGGTCGCTTTGCTCCACTGGTCACTTCCACCGGCTGCAACTCATTTTATAAGACACGCATTCTTCACCGGTGCGGAATCAATCTTCAAATGGTTTCTCGCAAGTATTCTACTGCTGAGAAAGGCAAACAAATCGATATGCAAGCAAGAGATCCTGATAGAAAACGCATCAGGGCTCCGGAGATCGACACATCAGCCCTCATAAAAGATAATGAACTTACCCTTATCGGTAGAGTCACAAACGCAAAGGAACAGCCAATAGGTTCGCTTATCTCATCCCTACCAAGAAACTGGTCGCTGAAGGGGAGAGTCACATGCTCAGATTTTGGCTTGGACTGCTTTCAATCCAGTTTTGAGCTCGAAGAGGACATGACAAAGTCCTAGCAAACAGACCGTATCACTACCACCACTGGATGGTTGTCATACAACGATGGGAACCGGTCATCTCCTCTACATTCCCATCTCAGATCCCCTTTTGGATTAGGCTGCAAGGACTACCGCTCCATTACTGGCATGAGAAGACGATCTATAACATAGGCCATGACCTAGGTCACTTGTAGGACTACCACATCTCGAAAACTTCAGCTAGAGTCAGGGTCCTGGTAGATGCTTTCAAACCACTGATAAAAGACCCTTTGATCGAGTTCGACTCTGGAGAAGAACTAGTGGTGTCTCTGGACTACGAGAATCTGAAGTCCCACCGATGCTCTGTGTTTTATGCTGACGCATGCCTCTGACGATTGCCCCTCTCTGAAACAACAACAAAAACTGGAGGTGCTAAAGGGGCCTAGCACTACAAGCTCTTTTACCCAACATCAAGCACCAAACGCGAGGGACGGCCACATATCCTCTCCCCCTGAGACATATACACGAGTAGATTCAGTCAGGGAGCCTTTTCACCAAAGGATAGACATGCATGGAAATCCTTTTGGCAGTAGGATCCCCATCGCAGTGACTCGAGGACACCTCTGAAAAAAAAACTTATTCCATCGAGAGGAAGAAGTGAGGCTTCTGATATACCACGTTAACTAGAGGACCACCAGCACACCCCAGGGAGGCGCTATGCAAGAAACACACATGGGGCTCCTTCCCTCCACCAAGAACATCTTCCCAACCTACAATGGAGAGAGAAACAAACACACAGGAGCCCAGAGCCGGATAAGGATCAGGTTGAGTATGATACTCCCCACAGAAGCTCGCCAAGAAATGCGCTTGAAGATAGACAACCACTAGGAAGAAATTTGGCTATCTGCGACTTCCCGCAAGAGCATCCGCTACCTACAACCGAAGAAGTTCTCGAAGAACTTAGGGAAGTTACTCAACAATATCTGAATGTTGATGATCCAGCAGAAAGGACTGCTAGACAACAGCAAGTCTTACTTGGAGAAAAAGATGATCTAATGGCAACAACTGCAGCAGGAATTATTGAAGCAGCTGCCTCAAACCTAGCGAAAGAGACGACCCCTGTCACTCCATCAACGGTCTTCGATAGGTTGGAACAACCAAGTCTACCTCCTTCTGGCTCGTATGTCTTCACAAGACTCGAAATCCCGGAGAGTGCAAACACCTCATAGCTCGCCACCATTCCAGAGTCACCTAAAAGGGACGTTAAAACATCAAGGAGTGCAAGAAAAAGAAAGAAAAAAACTACCCCTGGCCCAAGGCTCTTGCTAGGGACCAACTCTAGGAAAATAAACTTATCTCGAGCATCTCCTTCACATCATGGATTCTCGTTTGCGTCTCCGATCTTATCTCAGATGACAACGAGATCAAGCGGCAGAACAACTCCGAGGTCTACAGAGATTACAAACCAAAGGACAATGCAAAACGATGAGAGGCAGCAGGATTTTCGCACCCCTTGTCCCCCTCTTCCTTAGTAGTTCTTAGCTGGAACTGTTGTGGTATTGGGAACCCCCAAACAGTCCAAAGGCTCAAAGAACTCCACGCAAAGTGTTCCCCGGACATCATCTTCCTATCAGAAACAAAAAATGCAGATGATACTGTCCTGAAAGAAGTGGAAGCTCTGATGTTTGAATCATACTTCCTGGTATCGCCAACTACAGCATGCTCGGGAGGCCTCGCTCTGCTCTGGAGGAGTGACGTGAACATCTAAATTATGTCTTCTAACCAGAACTTCATCGATGCACATATCTCTTTCAAAAACGTCTCTTTCAATAGCACCTTCTTGTATGGAGCCCCTGAACTACCCAACATGCAAGCGGTGTGGGATCAGATCTCAACAATATCAGATAATAGAGACAACCCTTGGTTCCTAACTGGGGATTTTAATGAGATCATAAATAATACATAAAAGTCAGGGAGCAGAGAGAGACTTGAGAACTCCTTCAGCGCTTTCAGGTCCTTTTTATCTTCTTGTGATCTGTTTGATTTGAAGCACACTGGCAACTTCCTATCATGGAGGGGGACTAGACACACGCACTTGGTCCATTGCCGCCTCGACCGAGCTATGGCAAATAACTCTTGGATTGATCTCTTCCCCAATGGATGTGATGTTAGGAGTTTTCAAGTCTCCTAAGACAAATGATGTAGTATAAAAGATTGTCGAACCAATTCTAAGGGATTCAAAGCACCGAGAATGCAAGTACGTACTTAATCTAAGTGCAACCAATAATTTGGATGGTTTTAAACTAATATTAATAATAGAATGCAATAACATAACAATAAAACAATAAAAGAAGTGACTTTCTTTGGTTATGATAAAAGAGAATTCATGGGTATAGGAATTAGACCTTGGGTGATCAAGTTTCGAACTAAGGATGGCAAATGATCAATCAAAATATCAACCTTAAGCTTAGACACAATCTTAAACAAATTTTATGTCTAGATGAATGTTCATTTACTAACATATTTCAAACATTAAATGTCTTTGGTTGAATAATATGAAAGCAATCATTACTAACAAGTCTATTGGCTATCTTAACACCTTTAACAACAAATATCTTTGGTAAAGTATGTTAAAAGCTTAGGAGAGTTGTCTCAGGCATAAACACCTTGTGGGTGGGAAATGCCTAAAGATCAACTTTTGAGAGGCCAACTCAGAAGATGCATTATCACCCTTAATCTCCCTAACCCATGAATTCATGAGTGGATTACTCACTACTCTTCATGATTCCTCTTAAACCCATATTGGATTTCAGATTAATCATGTAGAGAAATACAGATAATAGATATGGAAAAAACAGAATTGCAATAACAAAATGATCAATTGATTCAAAGAGATGAACTTTCCAAGAGGTTTTTGGTGGTTTTCTTTTGTAACCTGCCTCCTTGGCTTACAAAAGGTACTTAAACTTAGGTTTAGAAAGTGTAAAACGTCAAGACAAATGACCAAAAGGTCCCTAGAAAATCATAAGTTTCGACTGAGTAAATGACGCGCAGAGACTTCGTGGTGTCGCTCCGGGAAGTCGCTCTGGCTTGGGAGCGACCTCAGGTGGTCCCTCTGAGAGGTCGCTCCATGCCTATTTTTTTTTTGCCTCCAAAGTGATGAAAAGGCGAGTGATGTAGGTGGGTCGCTCTGGGTTGGGAGCTACCTTATGGTGTCGCTCTGGAATGTCACTCTGCGATGCTCGACCAGGATAGATATGCCTCTAGTAAATTGATCATAACTCCTTCATTACATCTCCAAATGACTTGAAACCACTTCCACTAGAAAGCTAACTCAATTTTCTGTGTTTCCACAAAATCTTAGCAACAGAAGATTTCTCTAAGGCCTCCATCCATGCTCATCTTTCACCACTTTTTGGATCACAATGCTCCCAAACATCTCAAATCACTCCATGGCACACTCCAACACCTAATAAGGACAATGAATGCAATATGGACTCTAAAGATGCCTAATTATTAATCTATATGATCAAAATGTACAAGAATTAATGGCTAAAATCATGTAATTATACAAGATATCATGACGCACTCACTATCTCCCTTTTGAAGGCTCCGACCACAAACCAGTCCTTTCAACCTTTGACAGCAAGAAAAAGAAGCCGCAGCGCTTGTTCAGATACGACAGAAGGTTGAGAGACAATGAAGAGATTACAGTGCTAGTAAATGATGTCTGGAATGGAAATCCAAACTTCTCTGTCTCATAGAGGATCAACAGATGCAAGCAGGCAATAGCGAGATGAAGCAAACTCAACTATATCAACAGCCAAAAAGCAATAGGGGAACTCAGAAAGGAACTAGATGAGACAATGTCAGATGAAAAAACGGAGGATTTCTTGATCTCCTCAATAAATCAGAAACTGCTTAAAGCTCACAGAAATGAAGAAGAGTTTTGGAAACAGCGAAGCCGTCAGCTTTGGTTGACTCTTGGAGACAAGAACACCAGATTCTTTCATGCTTCTAAAAAGAACAGACGAGCTCGTAATAGATTGACAACCATCGAGGACCCAGATGGAAATCCAGTCTTCGAAGATAAGCAGATAACTGAAGTGATAGCTAACTACTACCAACAGATCTTCAATTCCTCTTCCCCTTCAGCTACTGAAGTTGTAAACAAGGCCCTTACTCCGTGTATAACCGCGTCAACAAACGGCAAGCTCACATCAATCCGAAATAACTGAATCCGAACTAAAAATACCTGGACCCGATCCGAAGTACAGAAATACCCGAACGGGTTCTACACCTCTATATTGAAATACCCGAAAATTTGAAATACCTGATCCGAACCCGAACGGATACCCGAATGCTCACTCCTACCACACCGCTTAACTCTAAATCCTAATGTGTAGATTAATTAACTCTATGGGTATAAGTGTATATTTATTTATTTTGATAAAATATTTAATTCTATTTTGATAATTTTTATTTTTAAGTTATATATTTGTAATAAAAAGAATGTTAGGTATATCCTATCATTGGTAAATGCAATAGACAATTAAAGGGAAATAAAATCACATCGATTAAAATCCAACTTGGATTGGATTAATGTGTTATTCCTATACATTATTGGTAGTTATTAATTTCAAATAAAACAAATCTCATAATAAGTTTCAGATAAAGCCAAACCTCAACTAAGCTAATGAATTAGGAAGGTGTACTTACTAAAAATAATGTACACGAAGTAGTTATAGCTAAATACTACGGAAAATTGATTAATATCGTCATATATGTATATGCAAATAGGCAGACAAAGTCATAAATTCTGCCATAGAAATGCGATTCGTGAGGCCACTTATTAAATATCTATCCCTAACTTTTTATGCATTACTTAGTGGTTAGTTATAACTTATAAGCAAATCTTTCGACCACACATTAACTAGGTCAACTTACAATAGATGAACTTATATGCAATAGACATCGCTACGTATTTTTATTTATTTTCCGAAAAAGAAAGGCCATTGTTTGCAAGTATTACAAAAGAAGATAAACAATAATTTAATCATGGACCTAAGATAATAATTCGTGCATTTTCCTCACCTTATTCTAGCTAAACTGTTCATATATAATTGTGCATGGGCTGGTCCCAGATTATTTTCAAAGTTATAGAACTTGACATGGTATAACAAATTAACAATATAGTTGTAATTTAGAGCTAAAGGTCATTTGTTATATGAAATAACACATGACATGAAATGAAATACGAAGTTACCAAAACATGTCAGATACCAAAAGTAACCTAGAGGATGTTTGACATCCAACTATTTTTTTTTCTCCAACTAATCTTTTATTATATAGATATTGATCATATTCACTTGATTGTCTAATAAACCTAAAACTTCATTCAGTTTCACATCATCTAAATATAATCAACAAAATAAAATAGCCACATGAAATAAAATATTATACACCTGAAATTCATATACGATCAATGTTAAAAAAAATATTTAGCCAATCACTTTATTATAAATATTTTCCAATGCATATTTGTGATCAAGACCAATTTGTGAGTGACAAAGACTTATAACTATTAATATTGACCTTTCGGTTTTGATTTTGTTATAGATGTTATAGAAATATAAACTCACATGTACATGGTCCAACAAAAATATTTGCTAAAAGATTTATCAATGAACATTGGTTGGAACTTGAAACAAGCCATTGCTATTAGGTACATTATTAATGTTATGGTGGATGGATTAAAAAGGAAAATAAGAAAAATCAAGAAACAAATTACCAAATCATAGCATTCAGTTTTGGCAAGTAAATTAAGTTTTAATGTATTAGAGAGTAGCTCTCATCATATGCATGCACATGGCAACATGGTGCTTCCTTTGTATATACTCAAATTTTTATAATATAAAGAAGTCGATTAAAATACGAGCCAGCACTGAAGTTGTTTTGATGAGGGGATCTAGTGGTTAATTAAAAAACATGATCACTTTGATATTCCCTCAGCATATAATCCTAATCTGCCCACCCACCACTACCGAACTCTTTTTACGAAGTAGTATGCCCAGTGGCGGAGGCAGAAATGATTTTCAAAAGGGTCAATAATATTACCATAAGTAAATGATCAAACGGAAATGTTTATTGACTAGGTGCATAGAGTGTTTAGACTTAGATCATGAAGGTCATAATACCAAATTATCGGTGAAATGTGACTTATATAAGCATAAAAATTAAAATTTTCAAAAGGCACATAGGTCAATTGACCCCCCCTCATGTCAAGCTGGCTCCGCCACTGAGTATGCCTCGTTGGCAAGTACTAAAATCAAAGCATGATATATTGATCGTTAACTACCAAGATTATGTTAAATATTAAAACTAAACCAACGATGTGTATATCTACATTTATCTGTCTATGAGACTATGAAGGATTCCAGAATGATTATAGGAATCTTTTCACTTTTGAGATTTGATTTCGTTTGCTAGGATTTGATCTGTTTAACATGTATGCCGTATGTGTTGTAATCGACATCACGAGTTTTTAATTAGTACCGATTTTTTTTTTTGAAAAGGAATCTTTACTCTGTACACCAACTAAGGTTAGGGTTAAAAAATTAATTGCGTGTCTATCTAGACATCGTTCTGTGGACATGATAGACCATTAAGACATTCACCTTCATTTGTGGTTTAATTAATCTATATAACAGTGAAAAATATACATTGACCACATATAAAGCTTAGACTCCTCGATATTGTTTAAAAAATAATGAATATATTCGTCAAGTTGTTCCAATCATATGGTCTTTCCCTTTTTATCTGCATTCACAAGCAAATTAAAAAGCGTCGCACAAGTTGCTGTACCTTTGGAACTTCTTTAATTCATCTTCTCAATTAGTTAATTCATTTAGTTTCCCGAAAGTTTTAATTTACAACATATGTGAGCGAAACGGAAACATAGTACCAGAAATAGATAAATGAAAACGCCGACGAACTGAGAGCATGAAAAACACGTAATCACCATAATGCTTCTCAGCCAAAATGACGAGTCTCTCTTATTAATTTTCTTCATTACTGAGACATTTATATTTAACTCCAAAAAAGTTAAATGGTAAAATAAAAACATAAGATAGTATGTCAGTTTCTTATTAGTTATTATCCTCTATCTTATCTTCAACATAAAAAATTTAATTTTGTCAAAAAAAAAACATAAAAAATCTAAGTTGTTCTTTTGAAAGTGTTGTCGTCTTTTATTTATTTTATCCATAGAAATAAAATAAAATGTATTATTATTATTTTTTTGATCAAAAATAAAATGTATTATTATAAAAAAAAATTATAAAGAGGTATATTTCATAAACGTAGCAGGGAAATTCAGATGTAAAAGTGAGGGGGTTCCTTCAGTACTTCACATGTCCATTGCCATCCCTCAACGTCACTTATAAAATCTAAGTCAACGAGAAAATCTCGTCCGTAGGATGATGATGATGATGATGGACATGATCAAGACCATGATGATGGTCCTTGAATAGTCATGGGCTCTCGCAACTCTTTCAAGTCTTGGGGGTTACCTCCTTTGTCAGAGTTTTTGGAAACTTTTTATTCTCTTTTTGGGTTTATTTATCTGAAACTAAAAGAAGAATAATGAGGAAGAAATTTTAGGAAACGTTGACAAAAAAGAGAGTAATTCCGGAAAGGTTGCACTAAAAACTTGATATACTTCCGATTTTTCTGTTTTCAAAATGTATAGAAAACAAACTAAAATTACATAAAAGAAAAACCATTAGAATTGTAGCGAATAACAACAGGCCAATAAAACTAAAGAAGCTCAAAAAGACAGTTGGGCTTGCTTTTGTATTCATTTCTAGTGGAGTTCCCTTTCACTTTCTCTAGAACCCTAAGCCCATTCCAACAATAGAAGTATATACTTGTTTTTTTCAGAGAAAATCTCCTTTCTAGTTTCTACTATAGTCAATCATCAAACAAAAGAAGCAATATTATTCTTCATTGGCCATGGAAATATAAAGGGGTATTCTAATCAGATGCTAAATTAATATTTTAGTTCCTCTTCTCCCTTCTTTTTGTTATTATTTTCTTATCACTCGAGGAAATGAGTAAGATATTGTCATTATTCTTCATCATTGCTTCCCATTTGTTCGTCTCTGGTAAGGATTTTCCTCTGGCAAAGGTATATCGAGTTCGGTCTTTTTTGTTTTTTTTTTCACCTCCTTTTTGTGTTGGTAGGAGTGACGTCGAAGAACATAACCATAGAGAACAAATGCGATTACACCGTGTGGCCTGGATTCTCCAACTCTTTTAATGATTTCGGCACCACTGGATTTGCTTTAGAGAAAGGAGAGTCGCGTGTTATCCTCGCGTCGCCGTTTGGGTCAGGTGCGATATGGGGTCGAACGCTCTGCTCGAGAAACTCAACAGGCAAATTCTCGTGCGCTACGGGAGACTGCGGCTCCGGTGAAATTGAGTGCGGCAAGTACGGCCAATCCCCAAGGAATATGACTCTAGCGGAGTTTGAAACGAACAACGGGACTGTTGACTTGTACCGCGTCAATGTCGTCTACGGTTTCAACCTTCCCTTGTTGGTGGTCCCACAAAGAAGCCCCTATGGTCGAGTATGCTCCAGGGTGGGTTGCGATGTCGTTAACCTGAACCAGGCTTGTCCGTATGACCTTATGGTGCTCGATGCCGAGGAACGGCCAATCGCATGCACTAACCCGTGCGAGTCATCATCAGGTTGCACGTCGTCTTCTTACTCGGAAAGCTTCAAGGTCCCGTGTCCAGAAGCTAATTTCGACTTTAGTTACGACAACTACGTGGCATGCACAGGCTCCATCGACTACGTCATCACCTTTTGCCCTTCCTTCACTCCAGTCCCCACGAGGTAAATTTCCATTCCATTTTTTTGTCTCATATCTTGTGGTGGGGTCGATTCTGTCGAACACCACACGGCTTCAAAGCCTCCAATCTTGACCAAAAACTATAATAGTAGTAGTTCAATTTGTATATTATATCGTATTTTACAAGTCAAAGACATTGGCATAGGTTCGTCAAATGTACTCCTAGCAGTACCAGCCCTGCGTATAAGCATTAGAAGCTAGAGCTTCCGGCTCTAGAAAAATATTTATAATTTCGGCCCTCATTTACTCTCCAATGGTCTAGTTGGTAAGATCATCAAAGTAGTCTCATTGATGTTAAGAGTTCGAACTCTTAGACCATCATCAACGCGGAGTTCTTAGGGAGTTTTTTAGGTGTGGACTCCACAAAAAAGTTAAAATTCGGTCCCCAAAGCTACGAAATAAATATCGATCTTAGGAGGAGTTTTTGCACTGTTTGCGGGCTTCACCGACACATGGCGGCCCGCAATTGGTTCACTTTTAATTTTTTTTTTTGGGTCAAATAAACAAAAAAAAACTTTTTTAAGAAACCGATGCGATAATTGTGCTCTTAGGTCACATATACATTTTTTTATTTATAGTTTTTTTTTAAATAGGCCCATATTTTATTGTTGGCTTCTAGCCCTGAATTTTGTAGGATCGGACCTGACTCCTAGCTATCTTAAAACCAAAAAAACCCACCAAATCAAGAGTCATGTGACTCATGTCCTTATGTAACACATTTTGAAAAAAAAACTGTCTATTTGATATTTCTCACTAGTTATATTTACTAGGAGGACTGCTCCGCGCAAGCCCGAGATCGTGGACAGAGTTTTTATTTCATCTCAATATTTATTAGGATTATTGTAATAGTGAATTTTACGTTTTGGGTTGATCAATGTTCTTCAAGTTTTTTATTATTATAGGGTTAGAGTTGTGATGATGAACTGTGTATGCATTGTTTTTCACTTATGAATGACTAAACTGTATTAATAATGTGATTGATATAGTTCGTGTTGCTTGCTGTGTTAATGAGACTTATTGTTTGTTTGTCTTTTTAATTTGTTTTTTGTACTGTTGAAAGTACATAAATTATATTAAGGTTGTTGAGAGTACATTTTGTTTCTGGATATTTTTTTCTGGATATTTTTTTCTCCACGTTAGTTGTGTAAGTTATGTGTATTAAGTAATAATTTTTATTATTTTTATTATGTTTATTATATGTTTTTTTTATTTTTAAACTTGTTGCTTTTACCGGACCTTTAAAACAGATACATGAAGACTTGTAGAAATAACTATAAAATGAGTGATAATTTTGAGTATTTGGACCTTAATGGGTTTTAAACGAATTTATGTATTTCACATAAGAAGACAATATCATTGACCTGTTTCCATTGGGCATGTAAGCTATTTTCTTAAGACAAGAGGAGTGAGCAGGTGGAGATGTTATTGCCGCCTTTGTGTCTGTCGGGATTATCTCTTGTATTTCTTGGTGTGCATGTGTTTGTTTCTCTTTTATTTGATGGGTAATAATTCGAGTTGTTTCTTTGGTGAGGTCAAAGCCTTGGACATAATGGATTTTCCCAACCACATATGCGAGTTTAAATATCAGTATGATATCGAAGCATAATATAAACCTATCTGCAATATGATAATATACCTTGAAGTACTAGGTTTGTGTTCGCAATCACTTGGAGATTATCAAACAGTCTAATCATGACTGGAGATTGATCTTAGGAGCACCCGTGATGACTTCATCAATAATGGCTGGTGGGATGAAACGAATAAGGAATGAATGATCAGTTATCTTGTATATGCCTGAGCACCTAGCAACTTCAAAATGAACGACTTTCACAATGGAACCGGCTTTCAAAGATGACATGTATTGATTAGCACGTCCGACGGAATGAACCCATGAATCACATAATCTGCAAATAGTATTATTCAACAAAGAATCATGAAATCAATTAAAAACAATTATCTTAAATAAGTGTGATAGATCGAAGATTAACTTACATTTTCATCAAAGAAGAGAACTGTGATTTCCATAAACTAACTGTCTTTCTTGAAATTCATGGAATCCCATAAGCGGAGGAGGCCAACGACTATGCTCTGACTACTACAACCAAGATGGAAAGACTAGAAGGTTGAGTAACGTACGCCAGAGATGCTGGTTTGAGGAACTGAAGAGGCATATAGAGATATTTTCTAGAAGATGGTTAAAGCTAAGAGGAATCAATGAGTTTTGTGGATATGCAGATTGGGTTCATCAAAGATGAGAATCATATACATAAAGTTTACATATGGGCTACAAATCAGGAACATTTATGATCAAGCAATTTAAGATGGAGAGATGAAGAGTTCATCGGTGAAAAAATAGATTACTAATAGACACACAAAGCAACTTTGTAACGCAGACCTGTCTGAGACAATGATGAAAATATCCCTAACTCATGCTAAACAACGACGGTTTACAATATGAGAAACTATAATTGTTGCAAACTTAAGCTTTTTCTTCATATAACGTGATGAATCCCGTTTAAAAATAAAATCCATAATACACTTGTAGACCCGATCCTTAGAGTAAGCCGAAAAAACAAGGTCTTCCGACCTTCATAAATATATATTAGTTTCGGCCATTAATATACAAATTATCCTTTAGTTTAGTGGTATAAATGTTAGAGTGTGTATGTCAATAACCCGAGTTTGAACAATGGATTTGACATTTATTTTTCACTTTTTTAAAGTAGGACTCAGCTGATGCTGACATAGAGAGAATAACTTATAATAATTATCCTTTAATTTAGTGGTATAAATGTTGGAATTTGTATCTCAATAACTTGGGTTTGATATTTTTTTTACACTTTTTTAAAGCGATTTTACGAAAGAGTAACTTTTTTATTATAATATAAATTTTCTTGTATGTCTTCACCCAATCGATAATGCATTTTGACATGCAAATAATTTTGATAGTAAACTGATACATGTACATATTTATGATACTCGCTTGAAGACGCATAAAAAGTGAAACAAAAATTGAAACTCTTGGATTCACCAATAAAAAAACTACAACAGAAGCAAAACGTAAGTATACTAATTGTTTTCTTCGTCATACAATGATTAACGTTTTTTGGCTTTGTTAACCATAAATTTTGTTTTGATACATTGCAGATGATAAGTCTCCACTGAAGTTAAAAGTCATACTCGGTAACATCCCTTCGCTTGCTCTATCCATCATGTTACAATACTCTTTATCTTACTCGTGTACATGGAAACATAAGTTCTTAGCCTTCTTCTTCTTGCAGGTATCTCAACAGCAGCTTTACTTGTGATGATCATTATTGTTGCTGCGAGTACGGTAGTGGTGAGAGCAAAGAATCCTAGAAGAAAGAGTGATTGGAACGGCGAAAACATTGAAGCAATCGTAATGTTGAAACGATATAGTTATGCCAAAGTCAAGAAGATGACAAACTCATTCGCGCATGTTCTCGGGAAAGGAGGATTTGGAACCGTATATAAAGGAAAACTACTCGATGGAAGCGGTACAGATTTTGCAGTGAAAATCTTGAAGGATTCGAAGGGGAGTGGGGAAGAATTCATCAATGAAGTAGCTAGCATGAGTAGAACCTCTCACGTTAACATCGTTTCTCTACTTGGATTCTGCTATGAAGGAAGCAAAAGAGCTATAATCTATGAGTTTATGCCAAATGGGTCACTCGACAAATATATTTCAGAGAATATGTCAACGAAGATGGAGTGGGAAACTTTATACAACATAGCCGTAGGTGTTGCTCGAGGGCTAGAGTACTTGCACAACCGTTGTGTATCAAGGATTGTGCATTTCGATATAAAGCCACAAAACATACTTATGGACCAAGATCTTTGTCCGAAGATTGCAGATTTTGGTCTTGCTAAGCTTTGCAAAAAAAAGGAGAGTATCATCTCGATGCTCAATGCAAGAGGGACCATAGGGTACATTGCTCCCGAAGTGTTTTCAAAAAGCTTGGGAGGAGTTTCTTATAAGTCGGATGTGTATAGTTTTGGAATGGTGGTTCTTGAGATTGTGGGAGCAAAGAATAGAGAAATGCTTGAAAAGTCCGGATCTAACAACAGTTCTATGTATTTTCCGGATTGGATTTATAAAGATCTTGAGAGGGAAGAGACCATGAAGATTTTTGGAGATGAAATGTGTTTGATCCAAAAATGGTGTTTATGCTGGTGATGTTTGTTGAATCAATACAATAAAAGAATCTAAAGATAAAAGATTAGATTCTTGAGGTTTAGGAGAAATCTCAAAGGAATCAAATGAGAAATGAACATCAAAAAGAGTTTATTGATCAAAGATTGTATTACAAGAATGGTTTCTAATGTAAATTAATTTAAGAATCCATAAATCCTTTGTAAGAAGTGTTCTAAGTCTAAAATGGAGGAGAGACGATCTTTTCTAATAAGGAGGGAGCTCCTTATTTATAGAAGAAAGATGTCTAGGGTTTCATAATGAAGTGAGCCTAATTCAATGTCTAATGGGCATTGAGGGAAGATGTAAATTCACCCCCAACAGTAAGTCCCCCAAGTTCGTTGAGAGAGATGAAATCGATCTCTGTAAAGTTTACGAATAGGATTTATTAGACAATGAACAAGACATATTCATGCCTATGATGGTTTAGGCGAGTTTATTTCGAACTTGTGCCTAGTAAGAAACGAGTTTGCTTTAAACTCGTGCTTAGCGAAAGACGAGTTTACTTGACTCATGCTAAGACAGAGGCGAGTTTACTGAGAGCTCGTGCCTAGTAGAAGGAGAGCTTCTGTAAAATCATGCCTAGCCAAAGACGAGTTTTTGTAAACTCGTGTCTAACAATAAGCGAGTCGACCGCAAACTCGTGCCTAATAAAAAGTAAGTTCAATTTAAATTTGTGCTTACAATACACGTTTACCGAACTATTGCTGACCCGAAGTCTCGTGTTGAGATCGTGTGTGCCAAGCAAGTTGTTGGCTTGTGTGTTCGTCAGGCTATAATGATGTTGAGAAATGTGCCGGCTTGTGCTGTTGAGTTGTGAGGTCTGTGGTGAGCTCGCGATTGGCGACGATGAAGTCAACAGGAGTTATGCGGACCGTGATCACGTCAGCTAGAGCTTGTACCAGAGTGTGAGATTGTCATATGTCTGCCTCGCAATTGATTCTGGCTCACAAAGAAAAATATGATAATTGTCAGATCAAGTTTATCCAAAAGAGATAATCAAAGTTTTGTGTAATTTATAAGCAAGCAATGATGATGATCAAATAATTGCTTGGCTCTTGCATATGATGTTAGTGATTTATTTATAAATCGACAGTATGCATAGGTTGCAAGCAATAAAGCAATCAAGATTAAACAACACTTATCTTTGAGGATGAGTAGTTGCTGGTTGTTGGATATGAGACTTTTTCTTTGAAGTGGATCATGAGCTGATCGTAAAGAGAGGCTGAGCTGGTCTGATCACCCATATGTTCCCCACGGCGAGCGCCCTCTTTCTCTCGTTTTGGAGCTTGAGCAGAACTTGAAGCTTTGAGCTGCTCTAGAGATCATGACTCTTCTCATCTCGGGGCCGTCTCTGTTCGTCGAGCTCGTGGCGAGATGACATGGTGGCTTTACTAGATCGGTCTCGACGATCTTATCCAATGTTCTTGAGGTGTCACAGCTGGGATCATGAATATGCCGAGATGGCTTTGTGTCAAGCTTCCAGACGTCTGTGGCGAGGTGGCTGGTTCACAGTGATCTCCCAAGGTCTTCTCTAGAGCTCTCCGCAACTGGCACAAACAGGAGAGGAGAAGAGTTCAGTAAGAACAATCTCATCTCCTGATCTCGCAAGACTGCAACGATGGAGCCTAAAGCCTCGTAGAGATTGATGTATCTGAAGCCTAACGTTCTGCGCTTCTTGTTGCCTCTTTCCTCGTGATTCTCACGATCCCTTGATGACACTAGTGACGTGACGAGGTGAATGCCGAGAACAAAGCCATTGACGGAGCTTTTGAAGACGTCATGGTGGTGAAGCACAGGAAGCAGGGTGTGGAGACAAGATCATTACTATCAAGGTCATCACGTGATTGCCTCTGTCCGAGAGGCTGAGCTTAAAGACAGGATGAGAGAGGTCACTGCAATGAGTCTGGAGCAGTGAACAAGCATGTGAAGCTGAGTGGAATCATAACAGCGGCAGTAAAAGCTGGAGCATGCCTTGCGAGATGTTGCAATCTCCGCTTCTCACAATCAGTTAAGATGAAGATGAAACACAAACTGTTTCTGTTGACATTGAGGCTTGAGAGCGTCCTCGTCTTTGAAAAACAGAGCTCAAGTCTCCTTGCTTGAGATGATTTAGAGAGCTTGAGATGATTTAGAGAGCTTGAGATGATTTCGTAGAACAGTCTCTCGAATCGTGTGATAACGAGACGCTAAGATCATTGTGATAACGAGACGCCGAGATCGTGTGATAACGAGACGCCGAGATCGTTGTGACAAGGTGATTACGAGATCGTGGTTGGGCTCAATCAGGGCTTCGCGAAAGTTATCATCTTTGAGTCCAAATCACCTAGCCCGCGGCTTTGAAGCTCTCTGGTCCGTAGATGAGCTTTCACTATCAACTCGAAGGCCGCTGCTGAACTGGCCCACTCGCTGGATGTCTGGCGGAGGTTAGAGATGGAGATCTCAGACCTCTTTTCCCCGAAAGCTATGTGTTGTACGACCAGCTTGTTGCCGGTTGCAGTTGAGTGGAGCTTCGACGGATCTGAGGAAGCAACGGCGGAGAACTGACCCGGAGGGAAACGACGAAGCGGCTTGTTGTCGGTTGCAAACTCGCCGGAGATTAGAAGTTTCCCGAACGTCATCAGTTTAAGAACCGACCCGCAGTGGCCTCTGTTTCCTTTGTCGGAGGACGACGATGTCACCGTTTCGGTTCGATCTCGGTGGGCTTGAGGGGATGTAAATCCACGCAACAGCTTTGCTCGATCTCTGCTTCCGTCTCAAGCTAGATTGTTGTCGGGACCATGATGGAACTCCCACGATCTCCGTTTTGACCGGCGACTCCTAAATCCAAGATAATAATAATTTTTTTTAAAAAATAATTAAAATCCTTTTCATAGGTTTAGCATGTGTATATTATGTTGTAGTCAATGAAATCGAATTTTGTAATGAGATATCGTTTTGTAAACTTATCTATTGGACCGAGTTTGATGAGCACAGATCTAGGATTTTCCCAAATTTGACATGCTTTGAAGATAGTTCTCCTTAGCCCCCTCTTTCTAGCGCTAACTGTTTGATCCAAAAATGGTGTTTATGCTGGTGATGTTTGTTGAATCAATACAATAAAAGAATCTAAAGATAAAATATTAGATTCTTGAGGTTTAGGAGAAATCTCAAAGGAATCAAATGAGAAATGAATCAAAAAGAGTTTATTGATCAAAAATTGTATTATAAGAATGGTTTCTAGTGTAAATTAATTTAAGATTCTATAAACCCTTTGTAAGAAGTGTTCTAAGTCTAAAATGGAGAAGAGACGATCCTTTCTAATAAGGAGAGAACTCCTTATTTATAGAAGAAAGATGTCTAGGGTTTCATAATGAAGTGGGCCTAATTTAATGTCTAATGAACATTTAGGGAAGATGTAAATTCACCCCCAACAAAATGACGGAGAAAGAAGATAAGTTAGTGAAAAAAATGGTGTTGGTGGGTTTATGGTGTATTCAAACAAATCCATTTGATCGTCGATCGATGAACAAAGTCGTTGAAATGTTAGAGTGAAGTCTAGAGGCTTTGCATGTTCCACCTAAGCCTCTCTTAGGCTCACCCGCAGTAATGGTATCTGCTGAAGAGAGTCAAGAGACTTCAAGTATGCCTACATCAAGCCAGTTAGAGAGATGAACTCTTTCACCTTGCCAAGATACTCTGAACTCAGGTTTCAAAAAAAAAGATAAACTTTCCCAAAAAACCGGATCGAGATATTGTAGATGAGAGTTAATCTTCCTAAACTCATGTTTGATATTGTTGGACTTTATCATTGTATATTTCCACTGTGTAAATGATGTCCCATAAGTAAAAGTTGTAATGATTATTTTGAGATAAAAAAAATCACCTTCCTACGATAGTCATCAAACAAAAGAAGCAAAATACTATTCTACCTTGGCCATGAAAATATAAAGGGTTTTCTGGTGAGATACTGAATTAATATTTTCCTTTCCTCTGAGGCTAATGACTAAGAGATTGCCATTAATTTTCATTATGCTTCCCATTTGTTCGTCTCTGGTAAGATTTTCCTCTACAAAGTTATGGTTAGTAGTGTACATGTAAACATAACTTTTTAGTCTTGTTTTTTTAACAGGAATCTCAACAGCTTTACTTGTGATGATCATTTCTACTGCGAGTACGGTAGTGGTGAGAGCAAAGACGAAGAAAGAGTGATTGGAGCGGCGAAAACATTGAAGCAATCGTAACGTTGAAACGATATAGTTATATGCCAAAGTCAAGAAGATGACAAACTCATTCTCCCATGTTCTCGGGAAAGGAGGATTTGAAACAGTCTATAAAGGAAAACTATCAGATGGAAGCGGTACAGACGTTGCAGTAAAGATCTTGAAGGATTCAAAGGGGGAATGGAGAAAAGTTCATCAACAAAGTAGCTAGCATGAGTAGAACCTCTCATGTTAATATCGTTTCTCTACTTGGATTCTATTATTGAAGGCAACAAAAGACATCGTTTATTAATACTCCTCGAATCAAATAAACTCTACAATGACTGTGATAGATAAGTACACTCTTAAAACAAAAAAGCTAAAGTAGACAAGAGAGAAAGAGACAACAATAACTCCAAACTGGTTACAAATAATCAAACCAATAAACAAAAACAAATGGTTTAATGATGGGGCTGGGGTTTGAAAGTCTTCAACCAGTTGTTGAGGCGCTCCATAGCTGACAAGTCCACCTTCTTGGGAAAATTAGGGAAAACAACAGCTTTGGATTGTGGTCCCACCATCACTCGAAGCTTAAGCCCAGCTTCACAAGAACCCGAGGGTGAGGTTATGAAATAATGAACTCCCGGTTCCATAAGCCTAACAAGATCGTGTCCTGTCTTGTGCACAGCTACAGGAGACGTTGGGTCGCACGTCATAAATTCTAGATCACCGTTGATTTCATACACGTCGCTGACTTCGTTGTCGTATTCGAAAAACAAAGTATCTCCAACATGAAACTGTTTCTCCTCACTCCACTTGTTATAGAAGTCACTATCATACACTTTCCATCCTCCTGAGTCTCCTCCGACCTTGTAGGTATTTCCGACAGGAAGGATCTTGCTCGGTGGTGGTGGAGGAACCGGACGTGACGGGTCATGGATGACAAGAACTTCGAGCTTCTGTCCCAATACGCATTGAACTTGATTCGAGGTGATGAAGTAGTGAAAACCTGGTTCCATGAGAGTCACGACATCGTGTCCTGTGTTGTAGACAATTTTAGGAGAAGAATAGTCGCAAAACTCATATTCCAGAGCGCCGGAAACATGAGTCACGTCGTTGACAATGGGATCGTATTCGAAGACCAGAGAATCTCCAACGTGGAACTCCTTATGGTCGGTCTCGGCCCACGTGTAATAGACGTCGTCCTTGGCAGTCCATCCCTCGGAGTCTCCCACTTTGTAGATCTTCGCTGAGCAGCAACCCGAGAGAACCACGAAGCTCATCATCATTGCAAACACGAAGCTCATCATCCTCATTACAAGCTATGATCGAATAGTGAAAGTTTTGGAAGCAAAATCTTAAACTAGCTGAATGAGAAAGCTTTGATGAATGTGTGAATGAAACAAAATAGTATACCTTAACCCTCCTTATATAAGGGTTTACGGATCCTATTTTCCTTTTTAATGATATAAACCGTTTAAAAAAAATTCACATATCTAATCTGGAAAAGGAAAGAATCACGTTTTAAAATCTCTAATCCTTTTCTGATCAGGTTCGCGTGTGAGTTTCATCAAAAATCTTATTTGATATCTATTTTTAAATACACCGATTATTAATATTTTAGTTTTGTTGTTTCCTTTTAGAGAATAACGGGCCAAGTTTATGAGAAATACCGTGGGCTTTTTCTACATTTGATATATTGGAATTGGTTCAAATCACCAAAACCGAACGAGTAAAAAAGCTCAGGATCCTCTGCTGGAGAGAGTCAAGAGACTTCAAGCCAGCTAGAGAGAGTAACTATCTCACCTTGCCAAGATACTCTAAACTTTTCCAAAAAACTGTAGATGAGACTAATCTTCCTAAACTCATGTTTGATATTCTAGGACTTTAACATTGTATTTTCACTACGTAAATGAAACCCCATAAATAAACAAACATATACGTCAAACCGAATATTATTTCCATATCAACGGTGCAAGAGACGTTGAAGGAGAGGTAAGGATGGTTTCTGAGTAGCTATTAGCTAAGATCTCAGGAGCTTATTTTTAATGTTTCTTGATAAAAAAATATATTATGAATATAGTTGTTGTTTGTCAACGTAGTGTACATTCTGCATCTTAGCTGTAAACTCACATAAGGATATGCAAATCATGTGATGGTACCGAATATTAGAGAGAACAGAGATAGACTAGAATTAGATAATATACATCTTGCATAATGGCCTGCCTCTATTAGCTCTCTATAATGAAGATGGTAGTGTTAGTATATATAAATTTGTGGGCTGTCATTGTTATTATAGAGATTCCAGTCTTTGGATCGTATGAAACCAATCTAAATATATAATCATAAAAAAAACATTCAGAAAAAAATAACAACAAAAATGGTTACAAACGGCTTACACCGGTTGACAAAAAAAAAACGGCTTTACACCAAAAAAACAGAAAAATACCGGTAAAACTTTTTAGGAGGCATGCACCCAGTAACAAAAAAAAAAAGAAAAAGGAGGCATGCACCAAGCCACCAACGTCTTAACTCCACACGTGCCTGGCCATAACCTCAGGCCTATTACTCACCACACATTGTCTTACACGTGTATATAAGTACACCAGGGCATGTGTGTATGTCCTTGTTCCTCTGTTTCTCTGCCTTGAATTGTGGCATATCGTAGAAGAAGAAGAACAAACAAAACCAGAAAAACGGTAATTTTTTAAAAAATAATCTACTCTTGAATACAAGTATATCTAAATATATTAAAGATCTTTTTTAAAAAAAAAAATCTAATGCTACACATTGTTAGATATTCAAGTATCGGCGGCAGAATTAACTTGCCGGGAAATGGGGAAAGCTAGAGGAATTAACAGCGGTGGAGGAGAGAGCTCTCTCGGTTACCTTTTTGGATCCGGCAAGTCAGTTTCCAAACCGACCAAGCCCGCCGTTAACACCAGCTTTACCACCACCACAACAACACCAACTACCACCAACGGAGCTGGAGGCAGACTCACGACCACCACCACCACAAACACTATCACCGGAGATAAAAACATGACGGAGGAGGAGAAGAAGAAGGAGATGTCGGCAGGTGTAAGAGGAAGCCCTAATAATTACTTGAGAACAGAGGGACAAAACTGTGGTAACTTTCTCACGGTAATAATAATACTTTTGAGTTTATTAATAATTAGGATAAAAAATGTGGTCTTTATTTTTTTTTGTGAGAAACAGGATCGACCATCGACGAAGGTTCATGCTGCACCTGGTGGAGGATCTTCTCTAGGTTACTTGTTTGGATCTGGATCTGGCAAATGATTTTACTTTCCACGACAATCTGAATCGTTAAAAAACAAGTGTAAAAATTGTCAATCTATGGTTCCAAACTGGAAGCTTTCTCGATTTAAGACGTCTCTAAAACAATTTGAGTGTAATGAACAAGAGTTTTCTCTTTACTGAAACTTCATAGATTCATTTCTTGCCTTAAGCTATTACAAGAAGTTGATATTTATATGCAAAGTGTAAATAGAGTTGCCCTAGACAGATGGCTTAATCATGAACGTTACATAGATCAAGGGCTGAGAATCTATTTGCCAGCTTCAAGCCATTAACTCTGGAGCCTGTCATCAAACGCGACCAGTCTTGGAACTATGTCGTCAAAAGTTGGTGAAAACTCAGCATCCATCGTTTCTTCTATCTTCTATGCTCGTTTTTATGGACTCATAGTCACGTCCTAGACCCAGTAGCACAACAAAGATCTTCATTCTTTTAGGAACAGGACTACTGATAGAGGAGAGCTGGTCGCAGATCATCTTTATGTCACGTAGATAGTCAGAAATAGATTTGTCTTGTTTGACCGTTGTTTGAAGCTTCCTTTGCAGCTCGAACAGTCTTGCTGAGGTAGCACGGTTGAAGTGGTTCGCCAGAGTCACTCAGATCTCGTAAGAACTCGTGCAATGAATCACCTCACTCTGGATGTCTTCAAAGAAAGAACCAAGTAACCATGACTGAATAACTTGGTCTGTTTGGAACCAGAGGGTATAGTCAGGGTTTGGCACTAGTGTGGATGTGCTGTTGATTCCAGGAGTCCGGTGACAAATCCCAACAACCTTTGACTGTTCAAAAATGCTTCAAACTGACGCTTCCATAGGATATAATTCTTCTACGTTAGCTCTACTGTAACCGAGTTGATGATTTTGAGAGTTGGTGGTGTATACGGTTCCATGGATCTGTTATCCATGAAGCTCTGATACCATAAAACAATTTGAGTGTAATGAACAAGAGTTTAGTCTTTACTGAAACTTCATAGATTCATTTCTTGCCTTAAGCTATTACAAGAGGTTGCCCTAGACAGATGGCTAAAATCATGAACGTTCTGTAGATCAAGGGCTGAGAATCTATTTGCCAGCTTCAAGCCATTAACTCTGGAGCCTGTCATCAAACGCGACCAGTCTTGGAACTATGTCGTCAAAAGTTGGTGAAAACTCAGCATCCATCGTTTCTTCTATCTTCTATGCTCGTTTTTATGGACTCATAGTCACGTCCTAGACCCAGTAGCACAACAAAGATCTTCATTCTTTTAGGAACAGGACTACTGATAGAGGAGAGCTGGTCGCAGATCATCTTTATGTCACGTAGATAGTCAGAAATAGATTTGTCTTGTTTGACCGTTGTTTGAAGCTTCCTTTGCAGCTCGAACAGTCTTGCTGAGGTAGCACGGTTGAAGTGGTTCTCCAGAGTCACCCAGGTCTCGTAAAAACTCGTGCAATGAATCACCTCACTCTGGATGTCTTCGGAGAAAGAACCAAGTAACCATGACTGAATAACTTGGTCTGTTTGGAACCAGAGGGTATAGTCAGGGTTTGGCACTAGTGTGGATGTGCTGTTGATTCCAGGAGTCCGGTGACAAATCCCAACAACCTTTGACTGTTCAAAAATGCTTCAAACTGACGCTTCCATAGGATATAATTCTTCTACGTTAGCTCTACTGTAACCGAGTTGATGATTTTGAGAGTTGGTGGTGTATACGGTTCCATGGATCTGTTATCCATGAAGCTCTGATACCATAAAACAATTTGAGTGTAATGAACAAGAGTTTACTCTTTACTGAAACTTCATAGATTCATTTCTTGCCTTAAGCTATTACAAGAGGTTGCCCTAGACAGATGGCTAAAATCATGAACGTTCTGTAGATCAAGGGCTGAGAATCTATTTGCCAGCTTCAAGCCATTAACCCCTTCTGCACCGGCTCTCGTCATGTTCTGCTTTTGTACTTTCCTTTTACTGCTCTTGTCTTCATTTCCAAGACATAAACGTTGCGCGGTTGATTCAAACTTGGGACCACTTGAGTTGGGCTGTTGACTGGGCTTCTTCTCATCTGCGTGGCCCATCTTCTGTTTTCCCTTTTGCTCACTTGTCAATCTGCTGCCGTTTAATGTACTCTCATCAATATGACCCCTCAAACTTGGTGTGGGTGTAGCTTCAACACCAAGTTTGAACCTCAGACTGTCGAATGCTCCGAAGGTAAGCGGCTTTGTGAATATGTCTGCCAGCTGATGACGAGCTGGTACATGTCGCACGACCAAAGCACCAAGCACCACTCGTTCTTTTACGTAATGATAATCCAACTCAAAATGCTTAGAGCGCTTGTGGTACGCTGGATTTGCGGTCAGATGCACTGATGATAAGTTGTCACAGTAGAGTTCTGGTGTGACAGTGATAGGGACCCCAATCTCTCGAAGAATCAAACACATCCAGCTTAACTCTGCTGCTGTTTCTGATAAAGCTCGATACTCTGCCTCTGTTGAGCTTCTTGAGACCGTCGGTTGTTTCTTGGACGACCACGAGATGATGTTAGAGTCAAGGTATGTACATAACCCCCCAGTCGATCTGCGTGTGTGATGGCATCCAGCCTAATCACTGTTACTATACGCCCTCAGCGTGAAGTCTGTATCTTTAGAGAGATTAATGCCGTAGCTAAGCGTTCCTTTTACATACCGCAAGATCCTTTTGAGCAGCACAAAGTCTGATAGAGTTGGCTCATGCATCTTCTAGCACACATAATTGACAGAGAACTGCAGATCCGGTCTGGTAAGAGTGAGGTATTGCAGTTTCCCCGCGAGACTTCAGAAATAAGAAGGATTCTCAAACTTCTTATCTTGATGTGGAGCTTTGCTTAACTGCAGAGGAAGTGGTGTGTTGACTGGGGCGCAATCCATCATCCCTGCTACAACAAGCAGGTCTAAGGCATATCTATCTTGAGAGAGGAACAAACCAGACTTGTGAAACACAGCTTGAATTCCCAAGAAGTAATGCATCTTGCCAAGATCCTTCATTCGAAATTGTTTGCTGAGATCTGCCAATAACTTTTGCAACAGATCAGTGCAGTTTCCAGTCAACAATATGTCATCGACGTACAAAAGAAGCAAGATAATGTCTTCCCTTTAGTGTAAATGAATATAGACGGGTCCTTGATACTGCAAATGAATCCAAACTCCAACAAGTAAGTGCTGAACTTGTCGAACCAAGTTCGAGGAGACTGTTTAAGCCCGTAGAGAGACTTGTGAAGTAGACACACATGATCTGGTCTGGTCTTATCTACAAAGCCTGAAGTCTGTCTCATGTAGACTGTTTCGTTCAAATCTCGATGTAGAAAGGCGTTTGCAACATCAAGCTGTTTTCTTTCCCACTGAAACAGCATCGCAATATGTAGAACAATTCTCACTGTTGATGTTCTAACCACGGGACTATACATCTCCAAGTAATCTACTCCTTCATCCTGTCCACAACCTTGAACTACCAGTCGCGACCTCGGTGACTTCACGGTTCCGTCTGCATTGTATTTCGTCCTGTGAATCCATCGATTTCCCAATACATGCATATCTGGTGTGTATGGGACAAGTGACCAGGTTTCAGTCAACTTGCAGTTGTCGATTTCTTCTGTCAAAGCGTTGTTAGGACATACTAAAATATCTTTCAGAGGAAGTGTAGAAACCCGTTAAAAAAAAAAAAAAAAAGAGAATGGTCGAGTATGTTTGTTGTGGTCGAGTCGCGGGTGATAATGATCGATCGAGAAGCTTTAAAATACGAGGTGGGAGAATAAGTGATCGTGGGTGAACTATGAGTCGAATAAGTTGCTCGACCATAGTTAGAAGATGTCTTAGATTGATTAGACAGACGTTTTGGAAGCATAACAATTTTGGAAGTACGACGGTTTAGAAGCTCGACGTTTTTGAAGACCGACATTTCTTCATCACGAAGTTTTCTCGAAAAATCTTCGTATCAGTAAAATATTATTCTGGAAACATAATAAGTTGGAAGCAGGAAGGGAATTAAGCACGACGGGATGCAAGCACGACGGGATCGAAGCACAACCGGAAAACCTGAAATTGGGCGAAAACCCTAATTTCGGTATTATGGAATTCTTCGAGGAAGCCAGAGGCTCGGGAAATATTTTTACAGGATATCAGAATTCATCTGGAGTCTATTAAAAATATTTAGAGCATCAGAACGGGAGCGGAAAAATATTCGGGATTGATCACGGGTCAGAAATTTGCCGGAAGGGTAAAAAATCGCGTAAACCGACCGAGAAGCTCGAGGTGGCTCGTTGCATGGGTTCAGAACGTGGTGTCAAGCATCTAACAAGCTGAGTGTCTCCAGAAGCTCGAGGTGTCGCCGTGCATGGAAGCTGTACATGCAGCCTGACATGTAAAAGCACGAGGTGGATCGACCAAGCACGAGGTGTCTCCGCGCATGCAACCTAAGCATGCTGATCGACATGTGTGTACTGGTGTGGCTTCTTGCATGCACTCCAGGCATGCATCCTAACATGTGGGAGGAGTGTTGGCGTCCTGCATGTGTCCTGGACATGCAGCCTGACATGTGGAGCACGAGGTGCCGCCGCGCATGCGTCCGGAGCCATGCGAAGCGACACACGGGCTACCACCAACCTGAAGCTGATTGGCTGGTGTCTCCTATAAATACCCCACAACCCCAGCTCATTTATTCACATCCAGACCTGTCCAAACCAAGTTAAAAACGTGAGAGAGAAGTAGAAAAAAAAAGCAAGTGATTCCGAGCTATTTCGAGAGTTTTAGAGAGTTTTCGAAATCAGTTCTCTACAGATTTCGAGTCAGCGCCTAGGGACGGTTCTGTCCAACTGAATTCGTCCATGCCACTCAGTTCTTTTTATGATCAAGTGGAGATGCTGTCCGGAGTTAGTTCAGTTCTACGGGTTTAGATCAGTCGAAGTTCTGCTCGATACTCCGCCGGGAAGTCCGAAGAACTGTCCAGAAGCTAAAGGAGGTTCTGTCCAAATCAGCCTGTCGAGGCCTATCAGTTTCTTCATGGTGAAGCCAAGGTTCTGTCCAAGTCGAGATCAGTTCAGTCCAGTCTATTCAAGTCGTCCTTTGGGTTTTGGCCAAGTCCTCTTCGATCAACCAGCCACTTCTCGCCTAGAACACTGTGAGTTGGTTTTGTGTGAATTCCACTTGGAATTTAGGGTAATTTTGTGAGTTGGCTTGTTTGAATTCCACTTGGAATTTAGGGTAGTTTTGTGAGTTGGCTTTTTTGAGTTCCACTTGGAACTTAGGGAAGATCGAGTATTCATATAGAGTAGAATGCTCACATTCTTGCATGGTAGAGTCCTCGGGGTTATTTATTAAACCGGACTCAGTTTAGCACGGACTAGCTGAGATGAAATGGAATTAAGACTGAGATAATAACCTGACTAGGACTAGGATGCATCATG
>NC_027756.1:48406077-48414713 GCF_000695525.1 Brassica oleracea var. oleracea | reverse complement strand
GGACGTGTTAGTGGACGAACTGGTCGAGGTCGTGGAGTAAATTTTGTGACTCTGGCCAGATAGTCCCTAACCCGTCACGTAGCGCTTCCGGACCATGGTGTTGGGTTGGACGGTCAGTCATGTTCTTGTTTGATTGTTGGCTGGCCGGTTGGCCTTTCATCTCCAACCCTTGGTGTGGGTCGTCCGTCGGTCATGTTCTTGTTTGATTGTTGGCCGGTGGGTTGACCTATGCCTAGGACGGTTCGGGGGTGTTATAGGAAGGTTACCTGAGGAGGAAGCAATGCTTGCAGATCCAATATGTGTGATAGGAAGATACTCGCCGTTTCCAACCATCACTGAATCAGATCCGTCTTAAGTTTGGGACTGGTGTAAGTGATGAGGAGAGTTTGTAATATGAGCGGAAGCACCCGTGTCAGGGAACCATTCTCCGCCACCTGCTTTAGACATGTCTGCGATCCTTAAAACTGCTAGAGCTTTGTGCAACTCATCTGGTTGATAGCTGTTGTTGAAACGATGCCAGCACTTCATGGCTACGTGACCTGTCTTTCCACAGATTTGACATATTGGTCTGATATCTGAGTCGGACGAGACTGAAGACCTTGATGAGGAACCAGACGAGATGTGTTGAGGGAAGCCCCTTCCTCGTGTAAATAAAAAGTTTTGACCTCCTCTGTTACGTCCTCTGTTTCTGGTGAAGAAGGGTCTTCCTCGTTCTGAGTTGAAAGCCAAATGTGGAGATACTCCGGTGTCTACCGCGTAACTCTGGAGCTTTTCATCAATCGCGACCAGTCTTGGAACTATGTCGTCAAAAGTTGGTGAAAACTCAGCATCCATCGTTCCTTCTATGCTCGTCTTTATGGGCTCATAGTCACGTCCTAGACCCAGTAGCACATCAAAGATCTTCATTCTTTTAGGAACAGGACTGCCGATGGAGGAGAGTTGGTCGCAGATCATCTTTATGTCACGTAGATAGTCGGAAATAGATTTGTCTTGTTTGACCGTTGTTTGAAGCTTCCTTTGCAGGTCGAACAGTCTTGCTGAGGTAGCACGGTTGAAGTGGTTCTCCAGAGTCACCCAGGTCTCGTAAAAACTCGTGCAATGAATCACCTCACTCTGGATGTCTTCGGAGAAAGAACCAAGTAACCATGACTGAATAACTTGGTATGTTTGGAACCAGAGGGTATAGTCTGGGTTTGGCACTGGTGTGGATGTGCTGTTGATTCCAGGAGCTGAGATAGTAGCCGCAGGTTGTGGAGTAGCTCCGGTGACAAATCCCAACAACCTTTGACCGTTCAAGAATGCTTCAAACTGACGATTCCATAGGATATAATTCTTCTCCGTTAGCTTTACTGTAACCGAGTTGATGATTTTGAGAGTTGGTGGAGTATACGGTTCCATGGATCTATTATCCATGAAGCTCTAATACCATAAAACAATTTGAGTGTAATGAACAAGAGTTTACTCTTTACTGAAACTTCATAGATTCATTTCTTGCCTTAAGCTATTACAAGAGGTTGATATTTATATGCAAAGTGTAAATAGAGTTGTCCTAGACAAATGGCTTAATCATGAACGTTCTGTAGATCAAGGGCTGAGAATCTATTTGCCAGCTTCAAGCCATTACCCCCTTCTGCACCGGCTCTCGTCATGTTCTGCTTTTGTACTTTGCTTTTACTGCTCTTGTCTTCATTTCCAAGACATAAACGTTGCGCGGTTGATTCAAACTTGAGACCACTTGAGTTGGGCTGTTGACTGGGCTTCTTCTCATCCGCGTGGCCCATCTTCTGTTTTCCTTTTTGCTCACTTGTCAATCTGCTCCTGTTTAATGTACTCTCATCAATAGTCTCAAGAATGTGTTTCTAAGTTTCTAGCAAAATCATTCGTTTGGTTCTGTAGAAAGACTCTGGATCTGTAGTATCCAATGAATGATTTATGAATTTACCAATCAGTCACACCTTCTAAGTGACTCATTTAACAGCTTTGGTACTTTTCAAGTCTTTGGTGTTTTCTCCTTGAAGATTCATCCTCATCATGTTATCATGTTTGTCTCTATCCATTAAGTAACTGCTAAACTAACCATTTAATTTCGTTGCTTCCGCATCATTTTTTCCATGTACAAAAAAAACTGTGAATCAAAGAGAAATAGAAACAAGAACATTTCTTCATCCATCATCTTGTACAACTTCTTCTAATGACATCAATTCTCTATGTCTGTGCATTCTTGCATAGAAACTTTCAGCTACTCTAATCTTTCAAACACAAGTTTGACGGTATAAAAAACCGTTTCCCTTCTTTTCCTCTTAGGAAAAAGCTTGCAGCTTGGCGGGTAAGTACGTAACCGCAAATTTAAAATACAGCGATACTGAGAATAATGGCACTATGTAATAGTAACAACATGTTTATTGTTTCATGTCCTTTTGTGTGTTGTTCAGGACAATATTACCAGTGTTATCAGCGCAATCTAAGCGAAGAAGGCAACAGAGGAAAACACTCGCATGCATCATCATCAGCAATTCAGGAATTGACTGTCCGTTGAAAGACGTCAAAGAATATATTTTTGAAGAAAGTGCTATAACATTCAGACAAGATTTTTAAAAGAGTATTTTTGTTTCTTTCTGAAATAATTGCTTAGGAAGATAGTAATTAGGTAAGTTGGGAGATATGTTTGTGTCAGAAGTTCACTCATGTCCAGTCCCCCACACCTTTCTTTCTTTTTGTCTTCAACCCCAAGTTACCTTTTCACTCATTTTCAGGCAACGGTCACTATGAACAACTTCCAGATCTACCGACACATACAAAACCCTGGATGGACATTAGGCTGGGCATGGGCAAAGAAAGAAATGATTTGGTCAATGGTTGGTGCTCAAACAACAGAACAAGGAGACTGTTCCAAGTTCAAGGGAAATGTACCTCATTGTTGTAAGAAAGTCCCTACAGTCGTTGATCTCTTGCCAGGTGTTCCATTCAACCAACAGTTCTCAAACTGTTGCAAAGGCGGTGTGGTTGGAGCTTGGGGTCAAGATCCATCATCAGCTGTATCACAGTTTCAGGTTAGTGTTGGTTTGGCTGGAACTACAAACAAGACTGTCAAGCTTCCTAAGAACTTCACATTGCTTGGTCCCGGGCCTGGTTACTCTTGCGGTCCTGCCAAAATCGTGCCATCTACTGTTTTTCTCACTACTGACAAACGAAGAAAGACGCAAGCTTTGAGTAAGTAAACTTAAACGGGTAAACTATAAGCATTAGGCATGCGGTTTTGAACCGAACCAAACTCGCGGGAACCAAAATTTCTGGTTTGTCCGGTTTGGTTCTATTTGGCAGGTTTATAAAAGAAGTTTGGTTTTTGGTTTGGTTCCATTTTTCAAAAGAAAATTTTAACCAAGTTTTGAACGGAACTAACAGAATTAACCAAAAATTTGAACCAACTTAACGGAAATTACCCGAATTTAACCAAACTTTAAACCAAAATATAACCGGAGCCCAAAATTTTGAATAGTTTCGGTAGAAAAATTTAAAACGGAACGACCCAAATATCAAACCGAACATTTTTTGGTTCAATTCGGTGAGATTTTGACCGAACCAAACTATCTAGACTACTGGAACCGCAGGACTAATAAGCATCATTGGTCTCTAAACTATATGAACTATTAATTCCATAAACACATGAAAATGTTCGGAGCTTAGCAACCACTGTTCAGCAGTGCTACATTGAGCTCTCAAAGATGGTCAAGGAGAAGCTGAGCTCCCTAGACCCCTACTTTGACAAGCTTGCAGACGCCATGGTCACTTGGATTGAAGCTTGGGATGAGCTTAACCCACCAGCAACTGCTTGAGCAAACGGAAAAAAATCACCGCAGTTTTGGTTATTTTTTAGCTCAAATTATCTTGTTTACTTTTTGGATTTTATGAAGTTCGCTTAGTCGTCACTTATCATCATCATTATCATTACTTTCTCATCGTCTAGCGGTGCTATTTATGTTTTTGTTTTGATATTACTCCCAGCTTTTTTCTCTCTTTCTTGTTTCAATAATAAAATGCCTTTCCCATTAGTGTTTCTTTCATTGCTCCACGTAGAGAATGTCTTTGTTTCTCAAGTTCATTGCCTGAAAATATATGAACTAGTAATTCCATAAACACATGAAAATGTTCGGAGCTTAGCATTTTTTGGTTCAATTCGGTGAGATTTTGACCGAACCAAACTATCTAGACTACTGGAACCGCAGGACTAATAAGCATCATTGGTCTCTAAACATCATTTCAAACTCATGCTTCTGCAGTGACATGGAATGTTACATGTACCTACTCACAGTTTCTAGCGAGAAAGCATCCAAGTTGTTGCGTCTCCTTCTCTTCTTTCTACAACGACACCATAACTCCTTGCCCTTCTTGTGCATGTGGTTGCGAGAACAAAAAGAGCTGCGTCAAGTAAGCAAAAACAAAAACACAAATCACTTAATTTCATACTCATTATTAATAATTTTGTTTACAAGGCTGATCCTAAGATTCTAACCAAGAAAGGTCTCAACACAGCGAGAAAAGATAACGCACCTTTACTACAATGCACACACCACATGTGCCCTGTTAGAGTTCACTGGCACGTTAAAGTTAAATACAAAGACTATTGGCGTGTGAAGATAGCCATCACAAACTTCAACTACAAGATGAACCATACACTGTGGACTTTAGCAGTTCAGCACCCAAATCTCAACAATGTGACTCAAGTTTTCAGCTTTGATTACAAATCAGTTGCTCCTTATGGATCCATAAGTAAGTCTCTCACTACAAAAGATTCAACCTTTTGAACCAAACATTGAAATGTCAAATCCTTTTTGATGCAGATGATACTGGAATGTTCTATGGAACGAAGTTTTACAATGATCTTTTGATGGAAGCGGGACCTTCAGGGAATGTTCAGTCAGAGGTTTAATTTGCTTCAGAAAGATCAAAAGACGTTTATTTTCAAGCAAGGTTGGGCTTTTCCGAGGAAAGTTTACTTCAATGGCGATGAATGTATGTTACCTCCACCAGATTCATACCCTTTTCTACCGAACTCTGCACGAGGAAACTTGGCTTCCTTCTGGACACTATCACTCACGATTCTTATTCTTATGTTCATCTCAATATGGTGATTAGTCTGATGGTTTCAGAAACCAAACCAGAAGCTGTGTCAGTTCGGTTTTCAGATAAAGATAATAAATATGTTTTTGTAAGAGAGAATGTATTTTTTCTTATGAAGTAAGAGAGAATGATTAGAAATGAATATGTGCAAGAGCAACCTTGTCGGGAGTTTCTGCTCCTAGGTTCTTAAAATACATATATGTGTATGTATATATTATATAGGCGTATGTAATTGCGGAGTTCTAAACTTTACGTGAACCCAACCGAAAGTTTAAGAACCCGGCAATTACATACGCCTATATAATATATACATACACATACATGTATTTTAAGAACCTAGGAGCAAGAAACCTCCGACAAGATTACTCTAACGCCTTTACTCATGTGAGAAGCGAAACATTGATTGACTTGAGAAAGATGCGAAAGAACGAAAGAGCTTAAATACTACAATAACGTTTTGTATTGGGGCGGAATAAGCACATTAATCTAGGCCCATTTGATGTATTTACATTCCGCGTTTCATTAGCCCTAAAACTTTGATAAATTGCTCTGCTTCTTAAGAAATTGGGTGTTGAGCTCATGGTTATTAGTTCAAATGATACTGTAAGGTATATCCGTAATTCCGTATCATTATGTTTTCTTCTACAATCTATAACAATTAATAGGAATAGAATCAAGGGGAAGAAATTTAATAATGCATCATTGAAATATTTAATTAATATTATAAGGTATATCAGTGCTGGTGCATCACCTACGTGCATGTACTATCTCTATTATGATAGTTACATGATTTAGGCAAATAATCATGGACGACGTGCACCGACGAGCGTTCCACGATCACGACGTACTGATTACGGTCCACGTCGTAAGGATTACGATTCAAGTTTTTTTTTCAGTTTTGTTTTGTTTAACTATATGTTTATCAATCATATCTGTTTATCAAATTATTCGAATCTAAAGCGAATCAACAAGGAATTATGAGGTATATATCCTATTTTGTTGACATTTATGTTTTGTGTCCTTATATATGTGTTATTTGCTACCATGTACATTATGTATATATATGAACTTCAATTCAAAAGAAAGCTAAACGTTGGAGAATTTAAGACACTAACATATACCTCCCCACATTCACATGTCCAATTCCTTCGTTATATAGCAAAGTAACCGAACATTTATTAAGTTGTCAGTTTTTAATTATTTACTTTTTCAGTTTTTCCTTTAAGTAAAAGTGTAAAACCATAAAGGAACGAAAACTTATTCTGCAACCTATTACATTCGAGTCGACAAAATATATTTGTTGGTCAGTTTCTTAGATCTACTTTCATTTGAATAAGCACAACTGTTTATAGTGACTTTAAAGTCCAATATTACGATAAAATGAACTAGCCCTGGGACGGATCCGGATATTCGGGAAATTTAGGGTATCCAGATCCGGCTTCGGATCCGTCGGATCCGTGGATTTAATATCCGGATCCGGATTCGTGGTTTCCGGATATCCGGGTTTCGGATATCCGTCTCGATATTCTATTATCAGCGGATATCCGGATCCGGATCCGTCAAAATAATTAAAAATAATTTTTTTAACAAAAAATACTATTTTTTTAATATAATACATAAATTAAATATTTATAAATATATTTATATATGTTTATAATATTGTAAAAACTAAAATATAATATTATAAGATTAATTCATGTATAAATATTAATATATCAAATATAAATATTAATAAAATTTAAAAATTTAATGTATTTTAAAAATACGGATCCGGATCCGGATATCCAGACCTAAAATTAAGATATTCGGATCCGGATTCGGTTTGCACGGATCCAAGATTTTACTATCTGGATTTGGATCCAGGCACCCCGGATATCCTATTTTTGGAGCGGATCTCGGATCGAATACGGATCTCGGATAATAAGATTATTACAAACCCCAATTATACGGAAGATAAAAAAGACAGAACATAAAATTCACTTTACAGCCCAACAGCTTTTGGATCGCACATCTGAACGCGACCAAAAGTCTTTATAAACAGACTCTTTAGGTTTCATAAGAGAAAACACATCTCATCACACCACCAAAACTCCACCGACCCGATCCGATCTCATCTCACACCATGGTTGACCCCGCGAACACCGTTGGAATTCCGGTGAACCCAACACCGCTGCTGAAAGATGAGCTCGACATCGTGATCCCCACCATCCGTAACCTCGATTTCCTCGAGATGTGGAGGCCTTTCCTCCAGCCGTACCATCTCATCATCGTCCAGGACGGAGATCCCACGAAGAAGATCCACGTCCCCGAGGGCTACGACTACGAGCTCTACAACAGGAACGACATCAACAGGATCCTCGGACCGAAAGCTTCTTGCATCTCGTTCAAGGACTCTGCTTGTCGCTGCTTTGGGTACATGGTGTCTAAGAAGAAGTACATCTTCACCATTGATGACGATTGCTTCGTAAGTCCTTGACTTTTTTTGGATCTAGATCTGCTTTTTTTTTTTTTGGCTTTTTGTTTTCGTTGATTTGATGTTAGATCTTAGGTTCTTGTCTGATTAGCTAGGTCAATTGTGTAATTCAATGTTTTTGTCCCAGATCCGTAGATCCACTGATGAGTCTTGATGTGTTTTAAGTTGATGTACTTTTTGTTGACAACATTGTTGTTGGTCTGATCACTATGTGTCATTATAGCCTTACCTTTACGATATGGTTACATGTCGTTGTCCTGCAATGTCACGTTTTGTTTATTTTATTGTGTTCTTTGAGGTTTTGTTAGAAAAAGTTAATGGCTTTGATATTTTATTGTTTATATATTTTATTTGATAGGTTGCTAAGGATCCAGCTGGGAAGGCTGTGAACGCTCTTGAGCAACACATCAAGAATCTTCTCTGTCCATCGACTCCATTGTTCTTCAACACCTTGTACGATCCTTACCGTGAAGGTGCTGACTTCGTCCGTGGATACCCTTTCAGTCTTCGTGAAGGTGTTTCCACTGCTGTTTCCCATGGTCTCTGGCTCAACATCCCTGACTACGATGCTCCTACCCAGCTCGTCAAGCCCAAGGAGAGGAACACCAGGTATGTGGATGCTGTGATGACCATCCCAAAGGGAACACTATTCCCAATGTGCGGTATGAACTTGGCTTTCGACCGTGATTTGATTGGACCAGCTATGTACTTTGGTCTCATGGGTGATGGTCAGCCTATTGGTCGCTACGACGATATGTGGGCTGGTTGGTGCATCAAGGTATAGAACTCAAACCGTCGTAATGGATGTTAATGAAGCAGATGCTCACCTAATCTTTTTTTTGTAATAGGTGATCTGTGACCACTTGGGATTGGGAGTGAAGACCGGTTTGCCATACATATACCACAGCAAAGCGAGCAACCCGTTTGTGAACCTGAAGAAGGAATACAAGGGAATCTTCTGGCAGGAGGATATCATTCCTTTCTTCCAGAACGTGAAGCTGTCTAAGGAAGCAACAACTGTTCAGCAGTGCTACATTGAGCTCTC
>NC_027756.1:48378185-48402025 GCF_000695525.1 Brassica oleracea var. oleracea | reverse complement strand
GGTGCTATTTATGTTTTTGTTTTGATATTACTCCCAGCTTTTTTCTCTCTTTCTTGTTTCAATAATAAAATGCCTTTCCCATTAGTGTTTCTTTCATTGCTCCACGTAGAGAATGTCTTTGTTTCTCAAGTTCATTGCCTGAAAATATATGAACTAGTAATTCCATAAACACATGAAAATGTTCGGACCTTAGTGCACCATTATTCCAAGTTTTTTATGGGTTCGTTTAGCAGTTTTAAGAAGCAGTTCTTATTCTTGCTACTAGGATACTTTTCTGTAACCAAACTCATTTTATATCTATACACTAACTAAATAAGTTAATTAAATGCTGTTATTTTTTTTTATTAGCCAAAAAGAAACTATGATCACAACCACTTTTTTAAGCGTTAACTCTCTCCTTCTCTCCCTCTCTCTCTCTCGTTCTTTGCTTCTGCGAAAAAAAAAACAGACAAAAATGTCAACAGTTACCACATAGCTTGACTTCTTAGGAATTAAGAAGAATAAGACCAACAACACTCCAAAGCAAAGTTTTATCTTTTTCATAGTTTTATTCTTGTTTTCTCTTATCCTGAACCATTTGGTTTTAATTTCCATTAAAGAAATGCAAAGTGCTATTTCAAAGATAAGATCCGGAGATTTTAGTTTCTGGTGCTAACCGATTTTAATACAACGTCGAAGCTCTGTCGCCATCTTCTTCATCATCTTAACCTCTGCATTTCTTCCGCTTTAATTGAGCTCCTCTGTAAATCTCAGCCATCGTCTAAACTATCATAGGAGAGAGAAAGCTTAAGCAACAATGGTAAATCCCCTTAAAAAAACAATGTTAAATCTCTCTGATGCAAAGTGATTGAGTCACGATCTCGAACGCGTGTAACCCTAAGCACAATAGCTTCTTTGCCTGAGCCGCTACACTCGTCTGTCAAGCTCCAATCACATAGAGAAAGCTCAAGCAACAATGGTCAAATCTAACGTATTTGCACATTTAGTCCTTGGGTATTTAGGTTTAATTTGATTTTGTCCCAAACTCTCTGATTTCAAATATATCCTATCTAATTGACCCTCATACTTCAAAAATACGCAATCTAGCCCCTATTTTGATGGAGAACTTTGGCGTTTTACATTTCCAGTCCCTCATATTTTCCATCCTTTCGTTTTTGACCCTAAAAGTTTCAGATTTACATTTTTAATCCTCTAATGAACATACAAATGATATATACACACCTATATTAAACCTAAAATGATCTAAATAAACTCTAAAAATATACTCACTAAAATCATCATATATCATAACTTGTGAAATGTATAAATGAGTTTGTGTACTTGTGTTTTTTTTGGAAGTTCATGTGTACACATATATTATATTGTCCACGTGTACACATGTATCACAAAAAAAACACAAGTACACAAACTCATTTATACATTTCACAAGTTATGATATATGATGATTTTAGTGAGTATATTTTTGGAGTTTATTTAGATCATTTTAGGTTTAATATAGGTGTGTATATATCATTTGTATGTTCATTAGAGGATTAAAAATGTAAATCTGAAACTTTTAGGGTCAAAAACGAAAGGATGGAAAATATGAGGGACTGGAAATGAAAAACGCCAAAGTTCTCCATCAAAATAGGGGCTAGATTGCGTATTTTTGAAGTATGAGGGTCAATTAGATAGGATATATTTGAAATCAGAGAGTTTGGGACAAAATCAAATTAAACCTAAATACCCAAGGACTAAATGTGCAAATACGTTAGATTTGACCATTGTTGCTTGAGCTTTCTCTCTGTGATTGGAGCTTGACAGGCGAGTGTAGCGGCTCATGCAAAGAAGCTATTGTGGTTAGGGTTACACGCGTTCGAGATCGTGACTCAATCACTTTGCATCAGAGAGATTTAACATTGTTTTTTTAAGGGGATTTACCATTGTTGCTTAAGCTTTCTCTCTCCTATGATAGTTTAGACGATGGCTGAGATTTACAGAGGAGCTCAATTAAAGCGGAAGAAATGCAGAGGTTAAGATGATGAAGAAGATGGCGACAGAGCTTCGACGTTGTATTAAAATCGGTTAGCACCAGAAACTAAAATCTCCGGATCTTATCTTTGAAATAGCACTTTGCATTTCTTTAATGGAAATTAAAACCAAATGGTTCAGGATAAGAGAAAACAAGAATAAAACTTTGAAAAAGAGAAAACTTTGCTTTGGAGCGTTGTTGGTCTGATTCTTCTTAATTCCTAAGAAGTCAAGCTATGTGGTAACTGTTGACATTTTTGTCTGTTTTTTTTTTCGCAGAAGCAAAGAACGAGAGAGAGAGAGGGAGAGAAGGAGAGAGTTAACGCTTAAAAAAGTGGTTGTCGTTTTTGCAACTTCGAAAGTCTGAAGAAAAAAAGATTAAAACTCGAAGGCCAAACATGCAAATATCAGAATCTTGACCATTGTTGCTCTCGAGCTCAAACCCTACGACGGAGAGGACGAGACACAAGGACTCCAAACGGCAATGAAGGTGGATCTAAGGTCTGTAGCGTTTTGCGGTGATTCTTCAACGACGAATGAGGCAAGAGTGATGCGTAGGTTATTTGCCGTTACAGTAGGAGCTAGCTGTTATGGTAGAGCTAAGCGCGGTGGAGTGATGCGGAGGCGATGCTTCAACGACGAGTCGGCGGTGAGCAGCAAGTTACAGACCAAACAACACATTGAGGGGTTATAATTCACAATTTAAAAGTCGGGGTCGCAATTGAAAAAAAGAGGCATATTTTAGAATTATGTGGCAAAAAAAAAAAAGAGTAGGAACTTGAAATACCAAAGAAGAAGAAATTATGAGGCACGTGGTCTTTTGCTCAGATAATTATCTAATTCAATTTACCTTCTGCCACGGGTCCACCACACACTCCTTTTAAAATAAAATTCAAAATCCAACCACACATAAATATCTGTAACTGAAAAGAAGCGTTTAGTTAAGTCTTTTACACCAAAAACTTACTCAGTATAACAAACTGGCTCTGGATATAAATCACTCTTATTTTAATTTTGATTTTTCTTAATAATGAAAAATACTTTTCTTAATTAGGGGAAAGAGGAGCCAGCTCTTAGTGGACAGGTGTCAATACGCCTTTCACTCTCCTCTGCTTCTTCGTTTCTCAATCGTTCTCCGTCAACACGTCAGTGGCGTTCTCAATCGTTCTTCGGCTCTTAGGGGAACAAAACCTCCTCTGGCTAGCACAAGCTGCCGACGCTGTTCTGATATCTTATAGCCGGGAGAGGAAACGAGGTTACTGCCGAAAGAGCACAAGCTGTTCTTGCTTGGGCCAAGTACTCTCTTTTGCACTCCAAGTGAGAAGAGGAGCAGCAAAAGCGCGACGATTCCAGATTCAATCAAACTCTCAAGAACGTCCAAGGGTAATCAATCAATCAATCGATCGACTTTCAATGTTTTCTCCGCCCAGATCTTGCATTTCATTTTGCCCATCTCTTGCAATCCACTTCTTTAGATCTACTGGTTGAAATGGATCGTTCCTCTATGACTCAAGATAATACATAGAGGCAGGTGGAAGATCATGACTCAAGCAAGAAACAAGATAATACATACGCCGGTAAGCTACGTGCGAAACAAGTCCAAAACCTCAAGATTGGTGATAGATCAAGTGATTATGCAAGAGTTATGAAGTTCAACAAAGTTCTTTCTGAAACTACTGTCATTTTAGGTACTTCTATTTTGCCTTTGATGTAGTGTGTTACTTACTATTATTCTCTGTGGATGATAATCTTGTCAAGGTTCAAGCTACATATAGCTCAATGAAAGCCTCCGTTTTGTTCTTCTTATATCTTCTCTCATTTGGTTAATTTTAATTCCATCTTCTTACCTGTAGACAAGTTGCGTGAACTAGCGTGGAGTGGTGTTCCCCACTATATGCACCCTGATGTCTGGCGCCTTCTCTTCGTACGCTCTACCACTTCATCTTTAACCATACTAAATTATTAAACTTCTGGTCATTCTGGCTTTTTAATCTCTTTACGTACATTCTCCTTCTATTTACGTTGCTGGTCTTCTTACACCAAAGGTGCCTTAGAATGTTCTCTGTGTTTCTCTGCTCCCCTCCTCATTGGTTTGTTAGTAAGAAATTTATTTCTTTTGAGTTTTAGACATGAACTATCGAAATAAGAAGTGGTGATTTTATTTAACTCTGAATCAGGTGAATGAGGTGTTGAGACATTCATTCATGCCATTAGTTTTTCTTCCTTCACAAGTTCAACTTCTAAAGTTTTTTTTTGTAAGAATTCATACTTAAGAAACTTGCAATGGAGGATAAAAAATTAAGTGTCTCTTAAATAAAGTTCTTAATATATATTTATTACTAAACAATTGATTAAGAGACCCTAATGGTTTCTAGGGATAATGGTTCTCTTAGCATCTTGATCACTTCATAGTACTATAGTACTATCATTTCATGTCAGTCACGAGTAACATTAATTTGAACTCTTAATCAAAACTAATTATTACTGGATTAAATGGCTTCACAATACTTCTTTTTACATCAAACGTGTTCTCTTTGCTTCGTCAATAAAAACAACTTCCAAAATTCCTATCCGTTTACTATGTTTTTACAAGATCCATAGACCCTATCCATAAAGTCCAGACCCTATTAGATAAGGTCTAAATTTACACTCTGGTTAGATGGGCATGCCCATTAATATGCTACTATGTCATGCCCCTTTTTAATATGCTACTGTGGCATGCCCACGCCCCTATTAGAGAGATTTAGAATATGATTAATAGAGAGTTCTTAGGGTGAAGTTTTTAGCGAAATATAAGAACCCGTCCCTTAATTTTTAAATAAAAAAACTAAGAAAGAACCTCACCCTAAGAACTCTATTAATGCTCTTACTAGGGTTTTAACCAAGAACTATATATAAGATTGTTTAACCTATGTCCCCTCTTTTAAAAAGATTGATCAACTCCCTATTAACACAGTTTTACTCCTCGCTGGGAAAGAGCAAAACAAAGAGATATCTATATATATTTTAGGGTTAAGAAACAAGCATATGATGATGACCACACGCAGCACAAAGAATAAAACCACCACCGTGACAACCAATCAACAAACCTCAAGTAGATTTGATGGACTCCCTCTAGACTTGGTGATAGAGATTATTGGGAGATTGCCTGTGAAATCCATAGCTAGGTTTCTTCTAGTATCCAAGTTATGGGCTACCACCATCCGTAGTCGAAATTTTATCAAATCTTTCCCGCTTGGCTCTTGTTCTCCAAAGACTCGATTCCTAATCGCGTTAAGTGTTGTAGATAGAGTAGGAGAATATATCGCAAAAGAAGATTGGTACTTCTTCTCGTCATCTTCTTTCCTCTCGCGCTCATCTCCACCACCAATTCTTTTCAGAGGATAGCGTACCCCTCGCATTACGTTAAAGGATTACTATGCATCGGGTGTGGTCAAGAACAATTCATAGTTAATCCCAATCACCGGGAAGTCCATAGCTTTACCTAAAGTCAGAACGAAGAGAAAACTCGCAAGAAGTTTTTTTCGGATATGATTCAGTTAGTGATGAGTATAAGGTAATGTGCATGACGGAAGCAATGATTGGTCCTAATTCTCAAGACCCTTCGTCTCAGCATCAAGTATTCACATTGGGAGCTAAGAAAAATTCGTGGAGAATGATGGAATGTAGCATCCCTCACCGTCCTTGTTCTAACAGTGTGTGCATAGATGGTGTTATATATTATGCTGCTAAAACGGGCACGGAACGCAGCTTAATGAGATTTGATGTGAGGTCTGAAAAGTTTCATCTTATTACAGGAGTACCCGCAGAGATTGCACTATCCGAGGGTCTGTATGCAGAGCCGGACCTGTAAAATTGGGGGCCCTATTCAAAAAAAAAAAAATTTTGATATGTATATATTGTAATTTATTTTTTATATTATAAAATTTGACTATTAAAATTTTCAAATTAGAAACAATTAAATCCGTTGAGATTATGATGAGTGCGCAACAAAATATATGTTAAAATCAGTTACAATTTTGAATTCTACCTAAAAACCAAGAATTTTTCAGTTTTTTTAACTTTTTTAATGAAATGTTACCTGAGTACGTTTGGTCCAGGAGGAAAAAGAGAGAAGAAAATGATTTATTATCACTAAAACGATAACTACCCATGGCCCACCTAATATTCCATTGACATCTCCACAACTAAACTTCTGTTATCAACGTTGTATACATCACATTAGTTATATAAATATACATACATGTACATATAGAAAAAATTTAGAAGTGGGGGCCCCATAGAGTGGGGGCCCCATCCCAATGTTTCGTAACACTATGTACAGGTCCGGCTCTGTCTGTATGATTACGTTATGATTTTGAACTACCAAGGGAAAGTAGCAATACCCAATAAACAGTGCCGTTCGAAGGCGAATATAAAAATGAGACCTTTTTTATAAGAGTATAATATGTATTTGAAAAAAAAATTTAAGAAAAAAAAAACAATAACTTAAGAAACTAAGACAAAAAATTTCTTTCCTATTTTTCGAAAAAATTTTTATCCAAATTTCATAATCTAGATTCTTAACTAATTTTCTTTCATCTGTAGATATGATTGTTAGACCATTTAACATTTCTTGTGACATGATTGATCGCATGTAATAATTTATTAATTTTAACTTGGAAATTTTTTTTGAACAGTAGCGATTGAAACTAGAATCGTCAAATAATATTTGATACGAATTTCATGAGTTTGGATAACACTCTTTCCTTCTTTTCAAAAAGTTCAAAACTTCAAGAAGTCTTTTATAATATCTTGGCAAAGCCTTTTTTAGAACCACCGGTTCAAAACACAAATCATCGATCCCCAATAACATTAGAATGATTCTCAAGCTTTAAAGCTGCTTCAAGATTGGTACAAAATGCCATCAAACTAGATTGATATGAAGACTGTATGTATAATACTTAGGAATATATAAAAAATATATATAAAGTAACCACACTTTTTTTAATTAGGAGTTTAACATACGAAACATATATTCCTTTTTCAATTTGGAAAATTGATAGTAAAATAAACTACTAATTTTTTTCTAAAAGTAATTTAAAGAGTTGAACTTGGGTTGAATAAATAAATGACAAATTTAAACCACCATGCTACTAACTATTTTCTGAAATTTGGGGGCTCTAAAAAAACTATATAATTTGGGGACCCTAGGCGAAAGCCTTTTTGATTGTGCTTGAAGCACGGCTCTGCCAATAAAACATCAACTTACACGTTTGATGTGTGGGTTATGGATCAAAATGCTGAAGATGAAGAACATAAATGGTTGAAGAAACTTACATTCAGTGTTAAACCTCGTTTATTTAATTATCCTATTGTACACATCAGAGGCATCAGTCAGACGACGGGTGAGTTTGTTTTGGCATCATACGATTACCCCTCTTATGATGTTTATGTTGTCCTTTACAACCACTACACTGATTGCTTTAGAAAAGTTAAGGTCCAAGGCAAGTATGAAGTCAAGCGTGATCTTCCGACAGGAATTTTCGTTTCAGATTACGTAGAGAGTGTTCGGCTTTTGTAGAATATGTGTAACAGATTATGATGTCTGATACCGTACTTTGTTTTTAAAACCTTTGATTAGTCTTATTTTAAAAACTATATTTTCAAAAACCTGTTGATCTTATAATGTGTCTGCTAGCTTCGTGATCTATATAAAGTAGTAATAAATAAATCTTTCGTTGTTGAATGTCTGGAATACAATTGGACTCCACTAAACGTGAATATACGAGTTAAGTCTATATAACATCAAACTATTTACACACGAATACATTGGCCTCCACTAAATGTGTCTTCTCTCTGTCCATCGACTCCTTTGTTCTTCAACGCACCTTGTATGATACTTACTGTGAAGGTGCTGACTTCCTCAGTGGATATTCTTTTAGTCTTCGTGAAGGTGTTTCCACTGCTGTTTCCCATGGTATCTGGCTCAACATCCCTGATTACGATGCCCCGACCCAACTCGTGATGCCTAAGGAGAGGAACACTAGGTGATTATTATTATCAGGTGAATTTATTCCGGCACTTTTGAGTAGTTGTAATCAATCATCATGATCAACTGTTTACATCTTTGTACTTATAAATACTGCGTTTAGCAAGGCTGGATATGCTGCAGCTGGATATGCTGCAGCTCATTCAAGCTGGCCGTTTCGCAAGGCTGGACCAAGTCCTAGTCCGTTTGGTGTTTCAGACAGTGGTGTATCATGTATGGCGCGAGAGAAACGCAAGAAGGCACAATCGTGGGATACAAGGAACTGAGCAGATGATCTCTATAGTCAACAAGACCATCAAGAACAGGATTTCCTCTCTTAAATACAAGGCTGATCACAAACTTAGTGGCCTTATGTGTAGATGGTTTGAAGTTTTTGATTAGAAGTAGAATAGCTCTATAGTAGTATACAAGCAAAGGAACCACATTCTATAAATATGTAGAAATCAGAATCTATAGATTACAATAAATCTAAAATATTTAGAAATCAAAATCTACGCATTACTATAAATCTAAAAACTTGTAGAAAACGAGTTCTACAGATTTACTGTAAATCTAAAACCTGTAGAAATCAAAATCTACACATTACTATACCACATTACTATACATCTAAAAACATGTAGAAACCAAGTTCTACAGATTTACTGTATTCTACGGATAAGAATAATCAGTTCTGAAAAATATGAAAAGAAAATATTTGGAAATATTCAGTTTCCATATATGAAAAAAATCAAATTTTCAGAAAAAAATAAAAAAAATCGTGGGACATATAATCTAGGTTTAGTTTTTTTTTTTTTGAGGATTTTTAATGTTTTTTTTTTATTTTAATTACTTGAACTATTTATTATATTTTAATATTTACAATTGTTTTGTTAATTGTACTTTCAAATTTATAATTGAATTTGAGGGCATTATTGGCATTTTGAAAATAATTAACCTAATGGGACATAAAGTATATGAGATTAGTCTAATGAGATATATTTACCATTTTTTGGCCTAAAAAAACAATTTTTACAAATTTTTTTTTTATGTTTCATTAAATGTGCTTGTTTGCACAAGATTTTAGGTTGTCATGAATCATGATTCGTCCGATGTTGTCACGTATAATTCAAAGACGAGGCTTGTATTTTTTATAGATGAGTCTCCCAAAATTATTTTGAAAAACAACAATATCGTTTAAGGAAGTCAAGTACACAATTTCATTAAAAAAATTAGAAATATATTGAGTTTGATCAAGTATAAATTAATATTTTTAGAACCGCTAACTTTGATTAATATCTGAAACCGAATTTTTTTTGAATTTAACCGGATCCTTGAACATGTAACTAAACCTGAACCTAACCTGACTAAAATCAAACCGAATCCGACCGGAGCTATTATAATATCTGGATAGGGTTGAAATTCATGAGCACGAAAAACCGGAAATGCGAAACCCGAATTAACCGAACCAAAATTCGATTGAGACCTCGATTACTCATCCCTAATTATGGTCTGCCCCTTTTAATTTAACAGTGTATATATGGATCAAGAGAGATTTAATAGGGTTATTAGATCTAAGCTAGGGTTTTCAAACACTACCTATATATTCTCCTCTTTTAAAAAGAGAAAAGCCAAGAGTAGACAGAGAGATATATTTTAGTGTTTAGAAACAAGCATATGAGATGATCACACACAGCAAAAAGAATAAAACCACCGAGACCATTAATCCACAAACCTCAAGCAGCAGATCTGATGGACTCCCTCTGGACTTGGTGATTGAGATTATTGGGAGATTGCCTGTAAAATCCATAGCTAGGTTTCTTCTAGTATCCAAGTTATGGGCTACATTCATCCGCAGTGGAGATTTTATCAAATCTTTCCCGCTTGGATCTTGTTCGTCTCAGCCTCGATTCCTAATCGCTTTCGGTGGTACTATCTATTTTAATATGTTATGTTATAGTTCAAATCATGAATATTAAAACAATATGTCAACACCAAAAATGGATTCACACGAATGGTACTATCTATTTTAATATGTAAACTAGATTTTGATCCGTGCTTCAAAAACGCAGATTATTTTGGATGATAAATAAATTTTAGTTTTGAATAATACTTTTTGATTGTTGTATATTATTATATTACAAAGTGTATTATATTAAAGAAGAAAATTTTAAAAGTTTATATAATTTATAAATTAGTTTATTTAAAATTTTGTATGTACACCCTTGTGTAATTTTCCCTTATGCATAGGCATTTTATCTTGACCCGAAAACCTAAATTGAAACTGACCAAAAATACAGATTCAGGTTTGGTTCGGGTCCAGGATACATACCTATTGAGTATTTTTTTGGACCCGCAAGTCGTTGTCGAGTCCATGTCCAATCCGAAATCAATCGGATGTTCAAAGTATCCAAACTACTTTGTGTATATTAGTTATATTTGATATTTTGAATATGTTTTTGATATTACGGATAATTTTTAATTTTTAGGTTTGGTTTTTAGTTATAGTTTCGGGTTTTTGGTAAAATTTCAAAAAAAAAAATTGGATATTCTGATAAAATTTTGGGTTGTTTTTGGTTTCTCAAGTCAAACCTCAGGTAAAACTTTCTTTGGATATTTAAATATTTCTGGGTATTTGTTTGAGTTTTCGAATATGTTTTGTGTACCAAATTATTAAATATATTAATTATTTTAAGTGATTTAATTTTGATTATTAAATATATTAGTTATTTTTAGTGATTTAATTTTGTTTGAGTTTTCAAATATGTTTTGTGTACCAAATTATTAAATATATTAGTTATTTTTAGTGATTTAATATTGATTATATATATATATATATATATATATATATATATATGTGTGTGTGTGTGTGAAATATCATAAAAAAATTTCCAATTATAGATATCAAAAATTGAATTAACAGTAGTTTACAAGAATATAAAAAGAATCCATGCATACATCTTGATATGGTGAGAGATTTTTAAGAATATGAAGAAAATATTAATTGTATAGCATAGGTTAAAACTGTGGTGTATGATTAACGTTTAATATTCACCAATAAATGAAACACACACATGCCAAAAATATAAAAATGTAACACATATATAATTATATTATAAGGTTAACACGTTGTTAAAAATTTAAGGGGTTAACACATTTGTTGTTGTTTAACATTTAACAAAATACTAGACCCTGAGCGCGGATGAATTTTCGGTTTTTGGTTATTTATTTAACTAAATGATGTATTTGTAATATTTGATGTATTATATTCACCAAGTAAATAATTTTTTGGCATCTTAAACCATCTATTTATGATGAATATTCGATATCATATACAAAATTGAACAAATAGACGTAATTAGAGAATTGTAGACGATATATAAAAACAATGGTTATTAATGTAAAATATGAAGAAATATTATATCATGACTTAGCATGGCATAAAAGATTATAAATTAGTTATACATGTTTAAAGAAAATAAAATGATTTTTAAACTTCTATGAAAAATTTAACATATAAAAAAGGGTGATGAAATTGTAAATATTTTCATAATTTTATTAATAATAAATTATTTATAGTCTTTATTTTTCGTCAAGATAATTATTAAATGTCCATAACATTAATATGTTAAAAGGCCATATTATGAAAGCTCATGTTGTAACCGTTTTTTTTCGGGAAGTGTAACAAAAAAAGTTACCTTTAACTCTTCGTTTTGTTTAAGTTCTCTGTCGGTAAAAGATTAAAAAAAATCTCTCTATCTTTTTCAATGTTCAATTTGAAGCTTATTATGCGAAAATCATACGCAAATATAGGCAATTGGTTGGAATCTCTATATCTATATATTCTTATAAATTTTAAATTTATTGTTTCCTCTTCTGCAAGCAAATCAATTACCGAAGTAATAGATCAATTGGTTGGAATCAAATCTATTCTTGTAATTAGTGTAATTATGGTTACAGTTTCTATATTTAATAGGTACATTAAAGATACGGCATTGAAGATATTATGTTTTGATTAATAGAAGATATTGGATTTTGAGTTTGTATTTATTGATTTGTTTTTTTATAAAGCTTAGAAAATCAGTGGGATGATTGGTTGGTTGATACATCCTATAAAGAAAACGAAAACTATAGGTGGTTTGACTATTGTACATCGATCGATGCATGATGTAAGTTGACTATATAAAACTTGAGCATGATCATTTCAAATTAAAGTATAGGTAGGTTATATGCATTTGTTATATTGTAGTTAATATATTTTAAATATTACATAAGTCAAGTGATTCACGTTTTTGTAAAAATAAAATTCAAGTTCACCTACGTTAAATATGATGTATTTTTAGGTTCATTTAATGACATTAAGTTTAAATTTCATTAAGGAAAACTCATTAATTTAACTGGAAAAGACAAGCAATAAAATAGGTAATTTAATTTAATTCTCAGTGGCATGGAAGTGTAAATAAGTTAGAAAATTTAGAGGTATTTTTTAATGGGTACTTCTCTTTCAATAATATAGATATATCATTTTGAAGGGTTAATGTTCCATGGCATAGTCATGTAAACTCAACAAAGCAACGACATATATAACTTTAATAAATAGTTGTGTAACGTAATAAGTCTAATACATACTATAAACGGTTGTGGAGAGTATATACCGTGTGGTCCCAAATTTGAGGTTTAAATGATATAATTATTGAGAAACTTATTAAGGTAAATATTGTAGAACCTAAAATCTACACAAAGTATTTGATAGTGATCGGGATTTGATCTAGGGAAGACAAATGATATAGGCAACAATATCTTTAGAACACAATGATGTTAAGAAGTTTCCAGTAAGTGAAAATGGATTTTATTGATGACTAAGATCGAATACAATGAATTGAACTAGATCGAGTGATACAAATGAGATCGGTAAAGAAAGAGTCTAAAAGTGGGAAGACAACAAGATCGATGTGAATGTGTAGCTCTCTCTAGGGTTTTCAAAGTGTCCTCCTCTGTTTCCATTTTTCTTCCTTTATAGTGAGCTGATTTCGAGACCTCTGTGGTAGCTCCGCGATCTCAGCTTCTTGTTGCACGATCTCCGCGACCTCGGCGACTCCTCCTCGAGTTCGTATCCTTGCTACGAGTTCGGGCCCTTTAAGGCTCATGCCTTTGACAGCGGCGCATTATGGTATTGACCAAAATTGGGTCCAACATTTGTCCCCCAGTTTTTTTGGTTTATTGAGAAACTGAAAAGGTAAGAAACTACCGTTACTTGGCGGTGTCGTGATTCTCGGGGAATGGGATGCCACGCGCGTCGTCCTGATTTGATTTGTCGGCCATTTTAGAATCGTGTGGTCGAGATTGAAATTTCGTGGCCGATTAGATCCTAGCGTCCTCGGGGACTGTCTTTTTTTATTATATATATATTACGTACTACTGAGCAGATCGTCTTCTTCGTCACTTCGATCCTTCTTCTTTCTTTGTTTCTTTCTCTCTCTTTCGCGACACTTCTTCTTAATTCGAAACTATGGCTGCCGAAAAGTTTGGTCCGCATCTCAAGACGATTCTTAAAGGGAAACATATCGACGCAATTTACGAACTCTGGGGAGTCAGTTACGCCATAGAAATCGAACTCCCCGAGGATGGTGAGACTCCGTAGAACGTGAGAGCTGGGTATTTTGGAGCTTACGCGTCTCATTTCGAGGCTGGCAGCTTATCGTTTCCTCTTTCTTGTTTCCTTCTCGAGGTGCTGGCGGAGATCAAGAAGGCGTTTACCCAGATGGCGCCTAACGTTTTCCGGTACTTCTTGGGTTTCTGGGTTCGAGCTCAGGAAGAAGGTCTCGAATTTCGTCTCAGGGAGTTAAAGCAATTATTTGCCATAAAGCAAAACAACGGCTTCCCTGGCACGATGATTCTTGCTCCTCAAGGTGGTCGTGTTATCATCGAAGGCCTTCCTAATAGGGATGATCGATGGAGGGAGAAGTTTTTTGTTTTTAAGATAAATCTGGCGTCGGTCGGAGACTTCGATTTTGAGAGGATTCCTCGGGAATGGTCCGACGACATTGGTGAATTTCATTTCGTCTTGGTAAACGATGTCGGTTGTTTTCTTCTCTACTTTTTTTTTATAAAAGAGAATTTCTTTTATTTATAGAGCCTTTTGGGTCTGCGCCTATGTCTCCCGAGCTTCGCGGGTTAATGGAGACTTTGCGTCGAGGTAGCACTCGCTGGCTCTCCTTTACTCCTGACCGAATTCAAGCCGGCTACGCTCTCCCACCGGGTGCGAATCGTGCTACTCCTGTCGCGTTGGTGGCTCCTGTTCGGCCCAAGAGAGGTCGGGCACCAAAAGTAAGTGGCTATTATATTGCTCTGCTTTCTGGCATGATCTTGGGCGCTTCGTTGATATGATCCTAAGTTTTTTCGAGGTTTGCTTTGCTTTTTAGGAAAGAAGGATGAAGAGGTGTTGCTTGATCGTCCTGACGAGTCTTCTGAGGCCGGGTCATCATAACGAACTAGGAAAGTCCATCGAGGACGGGTCCTTAGACCGAGGTCGCATGCTCAGTCTCCTGGTCTTCCTACTAGGCCAGTGTCGGTCGCTATTCCATCTGGTGGAGCTCGCAAGGCACCAGATACTTCGGCGAGTTCTGCTGGTGATCAAATTCTTAATAACGAGGCCGATTCGTTGTCTCGTCAATCTCGACATCGGGTTTTGGAGGAGATTAACTCTGTGACTTCGGGATCGTCGAACCCGAGACTTTCTCCGCCGTTGCGTGCTTCTGGTGAAGGTACTTCGCGGGTTAAACCCGGTGTCCTTCCTTCAAGCGTGCTTGAAGCTTTTTCGTGGTCGTTTGCGTATGACAGCGAGATCCCCATCCTTGAGAACCCCGAGTCCCTTGCAACAATTTGGTGTAAGATCAGAGCAAAAGGGTGCGAGCTCCCTTCTTTGGAGCACATGCGAGAGAGCGATGCCTATGTTCGGATGGCAGTCGCAAATGCCAAGGTACATTGTCTTCGTTTGATTCTTTATGGACTGGGATGCTTAGTTTTGATGCTATCGTTTTGCTTAGGCTATGGAGGCGAGCAATGATTATGCCATTTTAATGGAGGGGTAATTGACAAATTTTCCTAGTAAGGAAGAGATCGCGGGTCACCTTCTCACGATCCAACCGCTTCGGGGTGAGCTGGATACTGCTCGGGAGGCGGAGAGACAGAGCGAAGTGGATTTTGAGGAATTGAGGAAGAAGTTGGCGGCTGCTGAGGCAGAAAAGGTCGTTGCTCAGAGCGACCTTAACTCGATGGAGGAGAAGTATAGGCGAGAGATCGAAGGTCGGAATAGGAAAGCTCGCAAAGATCTCCATCTAGCTGGTATCTCTCTTGCGAAGGAGTACGAGGGGGTTTTGGCTGTAGTCAGGGGTAAGTTGGAGCAGAAGAAGAAAGAAACAGCCGCGGATATTCTTTTGCAAGAGACGCGAGCTCGTATCGAAGCTTTGACCGAGTATAGTGAGGGCGGCTTCGAGCTCGAGGCAGAGTTGGAGTGCCTTAAATACCTGGAGGTTTCGCTCGATGTTGATTATGGTCTTGCTTCGGTGTCAGACCTTTCTCTTGATCGTCTCGATCTTCCCGAGATCTCCGGAGATTCGGTCAACCAGGATTGATGCGAGGGTTATTTTGATTTAGTTCGACGTTTGCTATGTTTTATATGTGTGTGTTTTTTTTTTGTTGTTGTTGGAGAAACATATATATGTTTCCAACGGATTTATGGGATAATACCTATTTAATCGTATGTTTCTGATTTGTTTTAAGCCTCATTGAGCTTGTTGTTTTACCCTTTGGAAGGCGTGAAACAGAGACTGATCAGGAATCTGTTTTATGGGCCCTTATATGGCCTGATAGCAAGTTGGTAAATGGGCTATGCTTAGGAATTAGATGCTCAAAGTGATGAAAGAAAGCTAAAGACTATTTGTTTGGTTGTTTGGGCTGCGCTCGGTGACGAGCTGCCTACGTACCCCTTTCGAGGTATCAAGCCTTATCTTGGTTCTATTTTTGACTGAGCTGTAGGTATCGATGGCCCCCTAGCTCGAAGCTTTGATTACTTTGGATTTCTTTAGTTACTTTGTATGGTCCTTCCCATTTTGTTCCTAGCTTTCCTGCTCCTGGCTCTTTCGTTCCGTCGAACACTTTCCGGAGAACTAGGTCGCCTACAGAGAAAGCGCGGTTTCTTACGTTTGAATCATAATAACGTACCGCGGCTTGTTGTTAATTTTGTACGCGTATCGCTGCTTTTTCGCGTCGTTCCTCAATCATATCCAGCTGATGGATTAGCAATTCTTCATTGAGTTCGGCGTCTTCTGGACATATTCCTCGTCGCTGACTCGAGACCTCGATTTTGGCTGGGATTACGGCCTCGATTCCGTAAAATAGTGAAAATGGAGTTTCACCAGTTGCGGTGTGGGGGGTTGTTCTGTAGGCCCATAGGACACCATGAAGCTCTTCTCCCCACCTCTCCTTCTTGAGGTTGAGCCTTTTCTTGAGGTTGTTCATTATAGTCTTATTTACGGCTTCGGCATGACCGTTGCATTTTGGGTATCGGGGGGCTTGCGGCCCTAATCTTGATTTTCCATTTCACGCAAAACTCGTCGAACATTTTGGAAATGAATTGTGGACCGTTGTCGGTTACTTTTTCTTATGGTAGACCATGTCTACAGATGATGTTTTTCCAAATGAAGCTGATTACCGTCGTGGAAGTGACATTCGAGAAAGCTTCGGCCTCAATCCACTTGGAGATTCGGCCTCGATCCACTTGGTGAAATAGTCGGTAAATACCAGAAGAAATCGCAGCTGGGCTGGTCCGGAAGGTACTAGCGGGCCTACCCCATCCATGGACCATTTCATGAAAGGGTATGGTGAGGATATCGTAGACAGTTTTTGAGTCGGTTGATGTATCATCGGCGCGCGCCTCTGGCATTTGTCGAATTTCAACGCGAATTGCTCGCTGTCATCGGCGATTGTTGGCCAGAAGTAGCCTAGTTTCTTTATCCTGATTGCTAGGGATCGTCCCCCGGAGTGGCTTCCGCACGCTCCCCCGTGAGTTTGTTTCAGGATTGTGAACGCGTCCTTAGGAGATACACCTAATAGATAGGGCTCGTATAGACTTCTTTTGTACAGTCTTTCCTCCATGATACAATAACGCGAACTCCGGGCTTTTTTTTTTCGAGCTTCCCATCTCTCGGCGGGGAGCTCGCCGTCCTTTATATATTTAAATATCGGGGTTCTCCAATCTGTTCTGGCTTCTAGCTCCTTCTTGAAGGCTAGCTGCGGTGGTTTCATGGACGGCCTCTTCCGGGATAGCTGCGGTGGGTCGCTATTCTTCTGGTCCTGACTCGCGATGTGCTCGGGGTCGATTGACTGTCGGGCTCGTCGCCGTTTTCGTTGTTGAGACCCTGGCTTTCTCTTCGTGCCTCACTTCGCGTAGTGATTGCATCAACGCGCGGGGGATTGTTTTCCGAAAAATCGATTTCCTTTCGTGGAAGATTTATGCTTTGTTTATCTATCCCTTCTACTGGTATTATTCTTTTCACCGCCGGATTGTAAGTTGAAGCCAGCGCAGCCAACGCATCCGCTGATGTATTAACTCCCCTTGGGATTTTTGTTAGTTCGAACTTGTCGAACTGCTGAGCGATTTCTTGCAGGACTGAAACGGTATGCTTCCATTCTTTCGTTTTTTGCTTTGTATTCTTTGTGGAATTGGCTTGTGACTAATTGCGAGTCGCTGAAGGCGCTGATTTCTTGGGCACCGACGCTTCTTGCGAGCCGTAGTCCCGCGATCAGGGATTCGTATTCGGCTTCGTTGTTTGAAGCGCTGAACCCTAGGCGAAATGACTGTTCGATCATTTCTTCTGTCGGGGATTCGAGCTGTATTCCAATTCTGGATCCCTGTTTCGATGATGCCCCGTCGACATGTAATATCCATTTAGTATTCGAGCTCGAGCTGTCCTCCTTTGGGACGAGTTCGATGACGAAATCTGCTAGTACTTGTGCTTTCGAGCTTGTTCGTGGTTTATATTCTATGTCATAGTCGCTGAGCTCGATTGACCATTTTGCGAGCCTGACGGATTGGCTCGGACTATGGAGTATTGTTCGAAGGGGTTGTGACGTCATGACTATGATCGAATGAGACTGGAAATAGGGTCTCAGTTTTCTGGCGGCGGTTACTACCGCTAGCGCGAGTTTCACCATTACGGAATATCTGGTTTCGGCGTCAACTAGCGACCTACTCACATAATATATTGGTTTCTGTTCTCTGTTTTTTTTCGCGGATCAAGACTCCGCTCACCGCGTGTTCGGAGGTCGCGACGTATAGGAAGAGGGTTTCTCTTACGATCGGCTTATAGAACACGGGCGGCTCACTGATGTATGCCTTGAGTTCTTTTAGTGCAGAATCGCATTCGAAGTTCCATTCGAATTTCTTATTTCCTTTCAACAATTTGTAGAAAGGAAGGCATCTATCGGTCGATCTGGATATAAAACGGTTTAATGCGGCTATTTTTCCAGTGAGGCGTTGTACTTCTCATACCGATCTTGGGGGTAAGGTATCGACGAGTGCTGCGATCTACTTTGGGTTGGCTTCGATTCCTCTTTCGTTTACCAAGTAGCCGAGGAACTCCCCAGAGGCTACTCCGAACGTACATTTGGTTGGGTTTAGTTTCATTCCGAATTTCTTGAGGATGTTGAAATATTGTTGTAACTGGGGAACATAGTTCCTTGCTTTCGATGACTTTACTAGCATGTCGTTTATGTAAACTTCCATTGTTTCCCCTAGTTGCTTGGAGAACATCCTGTTTACTAATCTTTGGTAAGTAGCTCCGGTTAATCCGAATGACATCACTTTATAGCAGTATGTTCCTCTCTCCATAATGAAGCTCGTTTTTTCCTGGTCTTCGGGATTCATGAGGATTTCATAATAGCCTGAGAATGTGTCCATGAAGGAGAGTAGTTCATGTCTAGCTGTGGCTTCTACTAGCTGGTCGATATGCGGTAATGGAAAGCTGTCTTTCGGGCATGCTTTGTTGAGGTCGGTGAAGTCGATACATACTCTCCATTTTCCGTTCTTCTTTTTAACCACGACTAGAATTGCGAGCCAGTCGGGGTATTGAACTTCGCGAATGGAGCCAATTTTTAGGAGCTTATCCACTTCGTCATTCACGGCTTTGGCTCGCTCGGGACCTAACTTCCTTCGCTTCTGTTTGATGGGTTTAAATGTGGGATCGACGTTTAGGTCGTGGGAAGCGACATTGATATCGATTCCTGGCATGTCTGCCGCGGACCATGCAAACGTTTTGATATTTTGTTTGAGAAATGACAAGAGGTCGCACCGTAACTCTGGAGGTAAACCATTCCCGATGTTAACGATTTTTTCAAGGGAATTTTCGTCCAGAGGGACGTTACTGGATAGATTTTTGGCGGGATCTTTGACCGAGGGGTCGCGTGCGAATGGGAAATTCTCGTCCTTCTGTGGCATTTTTCGGAACTCGGATATGTAGCAGGCTCGAGCTTGTTTCTGGCTTCCGAGTATGGTCTTTTCTCCGGTTGGAGACATAAACTTCACGCATTGGTGATAAACTGAGGGAACTGCCCTCATCTGGAATAACCAGGGGCACCCTACAATGGCATCAAAAGGCATGGGAAGGTCAACTACAGTGAATTCTGTTTTTTGCTTTAGATCGCAGGCTTTCGTAGTTAATAACACGACCCCGAGTGAAAGGATCGACCTTCCTTCGAAACTGGCGAGGGGGTTCGCTTCCCGTCTGATCTTTGGGGCCGGTTGTTCGAGCGACCGTAGCGTTTCTTGTGAAATAACGTTAACAGCACTTCCGGTATCGACGAGAATTTTCGAGAGGGCGACGCCTCCTACTTCTAACGCGATCACTAAGGCGTCATCGTGGGGCATATCGAGCTTTACAGTTTCATGCTCGTGGAAAGTCAAGATTTCCCCTTTCTGTGGTGTATCTTCGAATGCGGTGATGGTGGGAATGTTAATCGTTCCCCGCAAGGTACGGGAGCGTTTATCGAAATTATCGACCTCTCTTGTCGTGATCGATTTGTCCGATCTGAGGAGTTCGAGATCGATAGATCCGTTGCGATCAGGTTGGACTTGGTTGGGATCCATAGTCGCGCTTAGGAAACTTAGATCGGTTTCTTAGCAAAGATGTTTTTCGTTTATCTTCCCCACAGTCGGCGCCAAAATGTAGAACCTAAAATCTATACAAAGTATTTGATAGTGATTGGGGTTTGATCTAGGGAAGACAAATGATGTAGGCAACAATATCTTTAGAACACAACGATGTTAAGAAGTTTCCAGTAGGTGAAAATGGATTTTATTGATGACTAAGATCGAATACAATGAATTGAACTAGATCGAGTGATACAAATGAGATTGGTAAAGAAAGAGTCAAAAAGTGGGAAGACAACAAGATCAATGTGAATGTGTAGCTCTCTCTAGGGTTTTCAACGTGTCCTCCTCCGTTTCCATTCTTCTTCCTTTATAGTGAGCTGATTTCGAGACCTCTGTGGTAGCTCCGCGATCTCAGCTTCTTGTTGCATAATCTCCGAGACCTCGACTCCTCCTCCTCGAGTTCATATCCTTGCTACGGGTCTGGGCCCTTTAAGGCTCATGCCTTTGACATCGGTCCATTATGGTATTGACCAAAATTGGGTCCAATAAATATTAAATAACAAAATTAAAAATTTTAATGAACAGGATTAGCAATATTTCATAGATAGATTTTTTAAGACTCATTCTCTATAATAGTATTGATTTTAAGTTTGTCAAACCGGTCTTGACCCAAATGTGTTTAAGCCTAAAATATCGAAAGCCCAAATGAGCTTAAATCAAGAAACCCTTTTTTTGTCTATATAATTGGACTGGTTCTTGCTCTAGGCTTCGGTCCTAATTAACATGTCTATATTGTTGGACCCGAATATGACCCTCAGGTGAGGTACCGATAAGCGTGAGCTAGCATGTGGGTTGCGATAAGCCCATCATAACAAAGGGAGCTGAAAGCCGAGCTGACGACTGGACCTGGGAGACATCATAGCAGAGGTCACGACAGAAAGTGAGCTAACACCTTAAGAGACTCGGTCAAGAGGAGCCTAAAGCGAGGAACGGCAGCAACAGTTCGAAGAGATAACCAGATCTCAATCCGCAACGACCCAACCGTCCGTCCACCAGGGAAGAGGAGTCACTTTCCATGAACGGTTAGCTGACCCTTCCTTCCCTAGAGAGCGCCTGAACTTCTCCCCTGATAGCCCAGGTGCAGAAGGGCAGGAACCTGCTTTCCAAACGCCTCGCGCTAGGACAGCTCCTGCGTTTACCCCTCCTATCACCAGCACCATGGGGAGCAATGTAGCTACAACTAGCTCCATGCCTGATCGAAACACCGGTGGGAGCACCCGTTTGCCTCCACCGCCACCTCCTTCCGGGTCTGGAGCAGGAACCAACATACCGTCCGGGGCCAGAACATCAGCTTCAGTGTTTCAAGCTAGGGTTTCAACCCCAAGCACAGACGAATACCAAAGGACGGATGTTGATCCTGCAGCTCTCCGCACTAACCTCGCTCGGAGCCTAAGGACCAATGAGCGACCTATTTCGCCAGCTAGCTGGGAAGACGACCGAGCTCGGTCTCACCAGGAACCTGCTCGCCGGGTATCTGATAATGACCCAAATGTCCTTCCCTTCGAGGGACCTGACGCAATTCGCAGGTACATGGAGCGAACCCACGCAGCTCTCCAGAAATTGGGAGCTCAAGTTCACAAGGTAACGAGCTCAGCTCCCGAAATCGAGAGCTTAATTGAGGAGACTCGTGGAACTCCGTTCACCGATAGAATTGCCAACTCTTACATAAGAGATACTCGAAAAATTAAGATTCCTGAATACGATGGGAACGCAGACCCAAAGGCCTATTTAAGAGCCTTCCGATTAGCTATCGTTAAAGCTCACTTCACAAAGGAAGAGTGTGATGCAGGATATTGCAGAACATTTGCCGAAAACCTGATCGGAACAGCTCTCGAATGGTTCTCCAGCCTCGAGCCGAACTCTATAGACAGTTTCGATCAATTGGCTAACGCCTTTATGAAGCAATATTCAACTCACATCCTGAAACAAGCGTCTGAGGCTGACCTCTGGAAGATCAGACAAGGACTGGGAGACTCACTGCGAGTCTACATCGAAAAGTTCAGAGCAGTAAGAACTAAACTCTCGAATCCCAACGATCAGGTAGCCATTGAGGCTCTTAGGAGAGGTCTCTGGTATAAATCAGGTTTCTTCTCGGAGCTAACGCTAAATCCCCCTCCAACTATCGATGACGCCCTCCATAAGGCCTCTAGATACATTACCTTGGAGGAGGAAATGGCAACATTAGATAAGCTCCATAGAAAACCCCAGAGTCACCCGAAAGGCGAAGCCTCCGATGGAAAGGGACCTCACAAAAGAGGTAGCTCCCGAAATAATCAGACCCATGGAGAACATTCTTACGTAGCCGAGGAAGACAAGGAAGAAAAACCTGTCGCCGCGACAGCTCAAGCCCCCTGGTCCAAAGGTTATGACGAGAGCAAACATTGCTCTTACCACGATCGAAAGGGACATTCAACCGAAGAATGTTGGGACCTCCAACGACAACTGGCTGCTAAATTCGCAGCCGGAGAAATAAAAGATGTGGACCTCAAAAAGCCACAACCTTATCAGAAGAGAGGTCCCAGAGATAGCTCTCCAAAACGCGAGAGGTCACCTGAAAAAGAAACAGACTCACCACCCCCAGCTCCCAAAAAGAGAGTCGATATGATCCTTGGAAAGTTTCCACAAGGAAAAAGCCTACAAATCGAGGCCCTCTTGAATAAACCACCTCCCCAATCGAGCCCTGGCTCAAGGATCGATTACATCCTTGGAGGGATGTGTGTCAAGACTCCGTTAACTCTATTAAAAGTCACGTACGGAAAGCTGTGTCAAACACTCAGTCCAAACCGACCAAGCCTGAGTCTAACACTAAGATCTCTTTCTGGGAGAGCGAGACATTAGACCTCGATAGACCTCATGACGATGCCCTTGTCATAACATTAAATATAGCAGGGTACGAGGTACCTAAGCTCATGATCGACACCGGAAGCTCCGTCGATCTTATTTTCTACAACGCACTAAAGGGAATGGAAATAGACGACTACGAAATTGTCGACCAGAAATCCAACCTCGTAGGTTTCTCAGGTGAAACAGCCACCTCATTGGGAACAATTAAGCTCCCAATTATAGCTGGCGGAGTCATGAAAATGACCAACTTCATAATTGTCGACAAACCATCCCCTTTCCACGCAATCCTCGGAAGGCCTTGGATTCATAAGATGAAAGCAGTAGCTTCAACTTATCACCAATGCGTGAAATTTCCAACAACCAACGGAATAGCTAACATACACGGTAGCCAAAAGATTTCAAGGATCTGTTACCTGGGAGGATTCGAAATCATAAAAGAATCCCCCCAATAGCAATTACAGATCCAGGAGAGTCGCGAAATGCAACGAAATATCCGAGGTCCCCCTAAGAACCTCACCGAAAAAGTTAGCATCGACGACTCAAATCCTGAGAAACAGGTGAGCATCGGATCCGAGCTACCTCTCGAAACCAAAAAGGAGCTCGTCGAATTCCTAAAACAGAATATCAAAACCTTTGCATGGACCACCAGCGACATGAAAGGCATAGATGCAAATGTCACCACTCATAAGCTCAATGTAGACCCTACTTTTAAACCGATCAAACAGAAACGTCGTAAGCTAGGTCTAGAAAAAGTCCAAGCTGTCAACG
>NC_027756.1:48363838-48373903 GCF_000695525.1 Brassica oleracea var. oleracea | reverse complement strand
ATTCCTTTGTATTCATCATCTTTCAACTCATCAATAAAATCATATTCATTCTTCAAGTTTATTTACGGGATTCAGCCCACGATTCTCATTCATCTCTCTTGACCTAACCTAAATCTAAGAAGTGAAACCTTGTCTCTCACATATATAGTGTGCTCTTTTTTTTTTAATTTAAAGTCTTTTGTGTATGGAGGTAGGGAGATTTACTTGGGTTTAGATTCAGGTCCATCTCAGAGTTTTAGAAGGCCCAGTGCATAAACAATACAAAATTATTTGAAAAAAAGCTTTAAATTTGAAAATCGGACCTAAATTATAACTAAAATTGTCTCAAAAATTTTGGGCCCTGTGCAAAAGCACCTTGGGCACACCCCTAGAGATGGGCCTAACTTAGATCTAATCTAGGGTTTTTAACAAAGACCTATATATAAGATTGTTTCACCTAGGCAACTCCTCTCAAACATAAAAAAAAAAAAAAAAAAAAAAAAAAAAAAAAAAAAAAAAAAAGAGAAAACAGAAAAGCAAAGAGAAGATATATATATATTTATGGTTAAGAAACAAGCATATGATGATGACCACACGCAGCAAAAAGAATAAATCCACCGTGACCATTAATCCACAGGCCTCAAGCTATGATGTACTCCCTCTGGACTTGCTGATGGAGATTATTGGGAGATTGCCTGTCAAATCCATAGCTAGGTTTCTTCTAGTATGCAAGTTATGGGCTACCACCATCCGCAGTCGAGATTTTATCAAATCTTTCCCGCTTGGATCTTGTTCTTCTCATGAGCCTCGCTTCCTAATCGCCTTCAATGGTCTAGATAAAACTGAAGAACAAAATCTCAAAAAAAAACATTGGTACTTCTTCTCGTCCGCTTTCATTTCGCGCTCATCATGTCCATTACCAATTCGTGTGTACCGTTCGCATTACGTGAATGGCTTACTCTGCATTGATTATGGTCAAGAGCAATTCATAGTTAACCCGACCACCGGTAAGTCCATAGCTTTACCTAGAGTTAGAACCAGAAGAAAGGTAGTAAAAAGTTTTTTCGGATATGATTTAGTTAGTGATGAGTATAAAGTATTGTGCATGTCGGAAGCACATAATGGTCCTAATTTTCTTGGACCGTCGTCCCAGCATCAAATATTCACATTGGGAGCTAAGAAAAGATCATGGAGAATGGTAGAATGTAGCATTCCTCATTGTCCTTGTTCTAGCGGTGTGTGCATAGATGGGGTTATATATTATATGGCTAAAACGGGCACTGCTAATTTGTCGCAACTCAGCTTAGTGAGTTTTGATTCGAGGTGTGACAAGTTTGATCTTGTTACTGGAGTGTCCCCAGAGATTCTACTAAATGAGAATCAATTTAGCCATGTTGTGATTTTAAACTTCGAAGGCAAAGTAGCAATAACCACTAAAACCACACACACGTTTGATGTGTGGGTTATGGATCAAAATGCTGAAGAACGTAAATGGTTGAAGAAACTTACTTTCAGCGTTGAACCTTGGAAGAGTTTATTTCATTCTCCTTCGTCTGTATCCATCAAAGGCATCACTCAGACGGGTGAGTTTATTTTGGTACCATACTATTACAATTCTTATGATGTCTATGTTGGCCTTTACAACCACTACACTGATACCTTTAGAAAAGTTAAGGCCGAAGGAAACGAAGACAATGACTTCATAAAGCGTAATTATGTGAGAGGAATATTTTTTTCGGATTGCATAGAGAGTGTTCGCTTTTTGTAGAATATGTCGACAGTTCATGATGTCTGATACCTTCACTTTGTTTATCTTTTTGATTAGTGTTATTTCATAAACTATGATCACCATCTTTTCTAAAACCACTGTATGTGCTTGCTTTGTGATTTATAAAAGTGGTAACAAATAAATCTTACGTTGTTGAATGTCTGGACTCCACTAAACGTGAACATACAAGTAAAGTCTCTACAACATCAAACTATTCACACACAAAAACATTGATTCTTGAAAAACATACAAATAACCAAATCATTGCATTGCAAAAACTTTACATGTTTGCGATGGTTGTCACCAAAGGCACCAATCTTCGGTAATCTCTTCTACCCAGAGCACAGTTATCGAACTCGACCTAACTTTAGCCTAGTCTTGTGTTCTGCAAAGCCACATCTCTCGGAGGTATCCCTGATTCTGATGCTTGCAACATTGTTGCCTACATCATTGTGTACTGGAGAGGCCCGCTTCGGGCTTTGAATGAAATCTGAGGTACAAGCGTTTTCTCATCAATCCCGTTCTCAAAGTAACCGGAATCCTGAGGATGGCTACCGCCTTGTACCGGGCTACAGCTAGAGTTCAAATCAGGAATATTAAAACAATATCTGTACTATTAGAACATGTAACATTTTGGATTTTTATTCTAAATGTTTATAAAGATTAGCCTTGTCATCTTTTTTTATTAAGGACAATTAGAACTTTCTGTGCCTTTTTCACTTAAACTATTTAATGGTTTGGCATTAAACCGCGTTTTCCTAATTGTAGTCCGGTTGGCGCTAATTTCTCTGTTTGATACAGCATCATGTATTTAATTTAGTTTTTTTTTATTAATATTTTCACGAGATTTTAGGAAATAATGTGTACATAAAATATCTATAAGCAATTAAATATATTTCGGATCTTTATATATATGAAGGGTAAATGTACCACATCTAAACTTTGTGAACCTCATCAATAAAAATGATTAGTATAAATATAACATTTTCTTTTGTTTGAGTAAAATCAAACGGGCCGCTGTAAACCCAAAGCCTATTTTTTATTGGGTTTAAACAACAAAATTGTCACTATTTTTTGATAATCAATCGAGTAATAACATTTAGTTATGTTGAATTGACCGTTTAAATCTCTATTGATTTATTGTGTAGAGTAGCCAAAATCGCGGTGGGTGACCTTCTTTAGCGTTTTTCTGGCTGCAAAACCAGTAAATTGGCCAATTTTTTTAAGTTCAAAGAGGAGAATATTGTAACTATGTAAAAAAACATGAACAACTCTCTAAAACATTGAGCTCCAAATGTTTTTCTGCATTTTGAATTAAATTTTAATAATATATAAAAACATAAATTTACAAATATTTGAAACATTTATATGAAACTTACAAAAACAAATCGTGTCATTCATTAATGGTAATTTGAACGTTTTAAAACATTAAACCAGCTAACATATTTCCCTAGTTTTTTGTCATTTGTTTCCTTATTAATATTTTAAGAATAAATAATATAATATAAATCGTAATTAACAAGATCTTATTGACCTAATAAGATTTAAAATATTTTATATATCCTCGAGATTTTAAGAAATAATGTATGCAAGAAGTCTCTATAAGCATTAAATATATTTGAAATCTTTATATATATAAAGTGTACATGTCTCGTGAAACTCATCAACAAGAATGGTTAACAATAAATATAGCATGTTCTTTTGCTTGAGTAAAATCAAACGGACCGTAGAAAACCCAAAGCCTATCTTTTTTATTAGGATTAAATAAAAATAAATTAATACACTTCAGCAATTAATCCGAGTAATAGCGTTTAACTATGTCAAATCGATTGTTTAAATCTTTATCGATTTATTGTGCCGAATAGCCAAAATCGCGGTATGTTGCCCCTATTAGCGTTTTCCATCTGCAAAACCGGTAATTTAGCCAAGTTTTTTAATTCAACGAGAAGAATATTGTCACCATATGAAAACATGAACAACTCTCTAAAATGTTGAGCTCAAAATGATTTCCCGTTTTTTGAATTAAAGTTTAATATATATAAAAACATGAACTTACAAATATTTGACACATTTATATGAAATTTAAAGAGGAAAAATCATGTCATTCTTTAAAGGTAATTCGGACGTTCTAAAACATTAAACCACTTTCCCTATTTTCTTGCTATTTGTTTCATTATTAATATTTTTAAAAATAAATAATATAATATAAATCATGGTTAACAAGATTTTATTGACCTAACAAGATTTAAAATATTATATATCCTCGAGATTTTAAGAAATAATTTATGTAAGAAATATCTATAATCATTAAATATATTTGAGATCTTTATATATACGAAGTGTAAATATCCCACATCGAAACTTTGTAAAACTTATCAACAAAATAAATATAGCATGCTTTTTTGTTTGAGTAGCGTCAAATGAGCCGTAAAAATTCAAACCATATCTTTTGGTTGGATTTAAACAAAAAAAATTATTACTCTTAGGTAATTAATCCGAGTAATAATGTTTAGTTATATTAAATTGACCGTTAACATTTTTATCGGTTTATTGTGCCGAGTAGCCAAAATCGCGGTAGGTTGTCCCCATTAGCGTTTTCCAGCTGCAAAACTGGAAATTTGGCCAAAATTTTGAATTTAACGAGGAGAATATTGTCACCATGTAAAACATATGAACAAATCTCTACAAGTTGAATGCCAAGTGTTTTCCCACATTTGAATAAAAGCTTAATAACATACAAAAAAAATATGAATTTACAAATATTTTACACATTTATATGAAACTTGTAAAGAAAAATTTTGTGTCATTCATTAAGAGTATTTTGGATATTTAAGAACATAAATCCCTAAACATATTTCTCTATTTTCTTGCTATTTGTTTCCTTATTAATATTCTAAAAATAAAAAATATAATATAAACTATGGTTAACAAGATTTTTTGGATCTAACAAAATTTAGAATATTATATATACTCAAAATTTTAAGAAATAATTTATACTGAAATCTGTATAAGTGTTAGCGCATTAAATGTGTTTGAGATATATTTATAAAGTGGAAATGTCCCACATTGAAACTTTGTGAAACTCATTAACAAAATTAATTACTATAAATATAGCATACTCTTTCGTGAGTAAAATCAAATCGGATGTAATAAACCAAAAACCTATATATTTTATTGATTTAAACAACATAATTTACACACACAAAAGCGAGATATTATCTTTTCTAAAAATAAAATTTTAAATTGTCGGGTTGGCTCTAACCAACCCAAATGAATTTAAGCCCAATTTGTTTATGGACTCATATAATTAAGTTCATATCCAATATTTTATAAGACTAAGAGGGTGGGTGGCTCCGGGTTTGGTGCTAATCGACATGTCTATATAGCAACCTTTTTTTTAATTTAGCGCTTTTGGTGTCCGGAGCTAGAGAGATTTACTAGGGTTAGATCTAATCTAGGGTTTTTAACGAAGACCTATATATATATATATATATATATATATATATATATATATATTATATTATTTGTGAAACATTATAACTTATTTTTGTAGTCACGTGTCATCATTAGGATGATTCTTAGAATTATTAGAGAAATATGTTGGTCCATCTAATTATATAATAAGTTTTTTATTAAACTAACCATAAATTCATTATAAATGTCATTTATTATTTCCTTAAATAAAGATTACGGAATTGCCTAATGTGGCTAAAGTATATATGACAATTAATGATTTTGAATAATAAAGATCTGATAAAAAAAATAATGTATCTTATCAAATTTGTTTAATTTTAAACTATTAAAATTAAAAAATCACAATAACCATATTATAAAAATTTAGATTGGATTTTTCTGTATAAGTTATATTTTGAATTTTAAAAAACGACTATAAATTACTAAAACTATGAAAAGTCTCACATTCAAATTTTGCGATCCATGGTTTAAAATTTTTGTTATGACAAAATACTTCCCGCCAAAACCGAAAAACGCGTTTTCCCGCCAAAACCGAAAAACGCGTTTTCCCGCCAAAACCGAAAAACGCGTTTTCCCGCCAAAACCGAAAAACGCGTTTTCCCGCCAAAACCGAAAAACGCGTTTTCCCGCCAAAACCGAAAAACGCGTTTTCCCGCCAAAACCGAAAAACGCGTTTTCCCGCCAAAACCGAAAAACGCGTTTTCCCGCCAAAACCAAAAACGCGTTTTTCCCGCCAAAACCGAAAAACGCGTTTTCCCGCCAAAACCGAAAAACGCGTTTTTCCGCCAAAACCGCTAAATGCGGTTTCCCGCCAAAATGCGGTTTTCCGCCAAAATCGCAAAACGCGTTTTCTCGCCAAAACCGTAAAACTCGTTTTCCCGCTAAAATCACAAAAACTCGTTTTACCGCAAAAAATGCATTTTCCGCCTAAATCGCAAAAACGCGTTTTCCCGTCAAAACCGTCAACTTGTTCTTAACTAAAAAATGGTTCATTATAAAGATGTTGGGTTGATGGGTCAACCATTAACCCATCTGACCCATTTAATTTAATGGATCATGGGTAAACCCAATCCATTTATTGAATGGGTTAGGTTGACCCATGACCCATTAACAATAAACCAATTTGGGTTATGGGTTGGGTTAACCCGTTTGACCCATTTTGACACTTCTATGTATGTTAATATCATTTAAATTTAATTACACTAGGTGTTTTGCCCGCGATGCGGGCTTAAACATTTTCATAATTTTTGAAAAATTCTTTGTACACTATATTCAGTATACTAAAATAAATCTTAAAATAATTTAATATTATATTTTAATTATATAATTAAAAATTTTTATTTGATTAACATTTAATTATTTAATTATATAATTTATGTTTTTAACTTTTTACTAAAATAATTTTTCAGATAACAATGCAATATATATGTAAAAATTATCTTTTTTTTTAATTATATTTTTAGACTTTGGATAATTTAATATTCTATTTTTAATTATATAATTAAGAATTTTATTTGATTAATATTTAGTTATATAATTCATGTTTTTAACTTCTTACTAAAAAACTTTTTCAGATAACAATATAATATATACATAAATTATCTCTTTTTTTAAATTATATTTTCAGATTTTGGATAATTCTTACCATTAATAATTTTAATCAATTGTCTAATCAAATAAATTAAAATTTTTTTTTTATTTTTTAATTTAGTTATACATTTTATTCATTAAGGGTATAAACGATATTAACCACTCTAACTTTTAAAGTGAGAGCTCGATTCAAAAAATTTACTTCGCAAATAATATTATAGATAGATAATTCATGTTTTTAACTTTTTACTAAAAGACTTTTTCAGATAACAATACAATATATACAGAAATTATCTCTTTTTTAAATTATATTTACAGATTTTGGATAATTCTTACTATTATTAATTTTAATCAATTATCTAATTAAATAAATTAAAATTTCATTTTTATTTTTTAATTTAGTTATACATTTTATTCATTAAAGGTATAAACGATATTAACCACTCTAACTTTTAACGTGAGAGCTCGATTCCAAAAATTTACTTCGCAAATAATAGTATAGATATCCTATCAAATTTTTAAAAAAATTGTTTGGATTAATAAAATTGATTTATACGTTCGCACCAATTTAATTATATATGTAATAGTTACTGACTTTTAATTATTCAATATATATTTATTATTTTATAATATGTAAGAACATATAATACATAAAATAATTTATATATATAATATTTATCCCACGCAAGGCGCGGATCTTAATCTAGTATAAGATTGTTTAACTTACACACCTCTCCCTTAAAAGAGAAAAGAGAGTAGAGAAAACAGAAAAGCAAAGAGTAGGCGGAGAGAAAAATATATTTTAGGGTTTAGAAACAAGCATAGATGATGATCACACGCAGCAAAACGTATAAAACCAACGTGACCACTACTCCACTAGCCTCAAGCACCTTTTAATGGACTCCCTCTAGACTTGGTGATAGAGATTTTTGGGAGATTGCCTGTGAAATCCGTAGCTAGGTTTCTTCTAGTATCCAAGTTATGGGCTAACATCATCCGCAGTCGAGAATTTACCAAATCTTTCCCGCTTGGCTCGTGTTCGTCTCAACCTCGTTTCCTTATGGCTTTCAATGGTCAGTATGGAAAAGAAAGATATTTCGAAAACGAAGATTGGTATTTCTTCTCATCGTCTTTCCTCTCACGCTCATCATGTCCATTACCAAATCATGTGTATCTTGCCCATTACGTGAATGGCTTACTATGTACTGGATATGGTCAAGAACAGTTCATAGTTAACCCGACCACGGGTAAGTCCATAGCTTTACCTAGAGTCAGAACCAGAAGAAAGGACGCAAACAGATTTTTTGGATATGATTCAGTTAGTGATCAGTATAAAGTATGAGAAATTTTTGGGTTCACCCCCCCTAGAGTGAACCTACCAATAGTGTTTGAGTATTTTATATTTGATATCTTTTAAAAAAGGAAACAAAATTGAATTTCCAAATAAGATTATATTTTTAAAATAAAACAATAAAAATACATAAAAATAGTTACAAAAAATAAATCTTAATAACACTAAACCCTAAATTATAAACCTTAAATCTTGGATAAACCGTAAACCATTAGAAAATTTTAAATTCTAAATCATACATTAAAAACTAAATCTTAATAACACTAAACCCTAAACCCTAATCACTAAACCCTAAACTCTTGGATAAACCCTGAACCTTTGGATAAATCATAAACTCTAAATCAAAAATATTTAAAATTAAACCCTAGAGTTTATGATTTATCCAAGGGTTCAGAGTTTACCCAAGGGTTTAGGGTTTACCCAAGGGTTTAGGGTTTAGTGATTAGGATTTAGGGTTTAGTGTTAGTAAAATTTAGTTTTTAATGTATGATTTAGGGTTTAAGATTTTCCAACGGTTTAGAGTTTATCCAAAGTTTAAGGTTTAACGTTTAGGGTTTAGGGTTTAGGATTTAGGGTCTAGGGTTTAGTATTTTTCTGAAGATTTAACAATATTAATTTATTTATTTTTTGTAACTATTTTTATGTATTTTTATTATTTTATTTAAAAATATAATCTAATTTGGATATTCAATTTTATTTCCTTTTTTAAAAGATATCAAATATCAAATACCCAACCACTATTGGTTGGTGAACCTAGAGGTTGATCCTAGGGGGTGAATCCAGAGGTTGACCCTAGGGGGTGAACCCAAAAATTTCTCATAAAGTTTTGTGCATGACGGAAGCACAGCGTGGTACTAATTTTCAAGGGCCATCGTCTGAGCATCAAGTGTTCACATTGGGAGATAAGAAACCATCATGGAGAATGGTACAATGTAGCATCCCTCACCGTCCTTGGTCTAGCGGTGTGTGAATAGATGGTTTTATATATTATTTTGCTGAAACTGGCATTAGTGTGAAGCAACACAGCGTAATAAGATTTGATTTGAGGTCTGAAAAGTTTCATCTTGTTACCAGAGTACCCACAGAGACTGTACTATCCGAGGAGGATCAATATTCTCACGTTGAGATTTTAAACTACCAAGAGAAAGTAGCAATACCCACCAGAACATCAACATACATGTTTGATGTGTGGGTTATGGATCAAGATGATGAAGAACATAAATGGTTGAAGACACTTACTTTCAGTGTTGAACCTTGGAAGAATTTATGTAGGGATTTTTTCATCAAAGGCACCACTATGATGGGTGAGTTTATTTTGGCACCATACGGTTACAGCCCTAACGATGCTTATGTTCTTCTTTACAACCACTACACTGGCAACTTTAGAAAAATTAAGGTCAAAGGAAACGCAGGCTGTAGCTTTACGCGTTATCCGGGTGGAATTTTCTTTTCGGATTACATAGAGCGTGTTCGTTTTTTGTAGAATAATTTCGACACGTCATGATGCTTTTTCTTTTACCGTTCATTATTCGATTAGGGTTTTAATATGTGATTTGATAATTATAGTATAATTAATTCTGATACTTATATTATTTAGTGTTTATAGATATAGGGTTAGGGTTTATCGGATTTTAACTTGTAAAAACCGTTTTGGGGTTTTAATCATGTAGGAACATGATTTAGGGTTTGGGGTATCGAACTTTTAGAGATTCGATTTACTCAATTAGGATTTTTGATCTATTACCCTATGGTTTTGATTCATAAAGATTAGGGTTTTAGGGTTTCATTCTTTATCAATCAATCCATGTTCGATTATGGGTTCTTAGGTTTTGAATTAACTTTTAACCTTAGATGATTGTTGAATCGGACCACCAAAGGAGTTGAGCCGCGAGCTGGACACGAA
>NC_027756.1:48335677-48363831 GCF_000695525.1 Brassica oleracea var. oleracea | reverse complement strand
AGAGGTCGCGTGCTGGAGCTGCTCTCGGGTCGCGAACGTCTGAGCTAGGATCAGGAACGCCTTGGGCTGAAGCTGATCGGGGACGCGAACTGGAACAGATTCAAGAACAAGAGATGCGATCTGGGTTTAGGGTTCGTCGGATCGCCGGCTAGGGTTAGGGTTTTAGGGTTTTTCGATTTGGGTATTAGCTTAGGGATTTAGAGTTTCGTGCTGATAACGTGTTATAAAAGTAATGGAAAAGTCTATCTTTATTCATAACATAGAGGTTCCTTATATATGAGATTACACCGTCATAGATAAATGGAAAGATTACAAATCATAATCTCTTGGTTATGAGTCATCCACAATCTGGTTCATAACACTATTAGACTAATCTCATATACTTTATGTCCTATTAGTCTAAATATTTTCAAAATGACAATTTTGTCCTTAATTTCAATTAAAAATTCGAAACTACAATTAATAAAAAAAATGTTAAATACTAAAATATTATTTTTAACTAAAATAATATTAAAAATATTAAAAATCCCCGAAAAAAAAGAAATTGCCACAAATACCACTTTCCTAGTACCACTTTTCATGTTTACACTAACCACTTTTACCTTTACTTTTAATGAAGGGTAAAAGACACTTATACCCCTAGGGTTAATTAATATAGACTTAGAGTTTAGAGTTGAGGGGTGGATTAGGATTTTTAGAATGTGGAATTTAGGATTCTAATAAATATATAAATAAATACTTAAAAATATATAAAAAAATTGGAAAAAAATCGAAATTTGTTTTTTATATAAAAAAAATCGAATTTTGAAAAAGTATAATTTGAAAACATAAAAAAAATTATTTTTTTTATTTTTTTTATTTAAATAATGATTTATTATATATATAGAGAACAAGGGTATAAAAGTCTTTTGCCGGCTCAGATCAGGATCGACCGGTTCAGATCAAATGGTTTCCAAATCGATGTTTTAATTTTTTAATTTAAAAATTGATTTTGTAAATCACGATTTTCTTTAAAAAAAAATCGATTTAATAAATATAAGGAAACTGAATATTTCCAAATATTCTCTTCCCATATTTTTGGAACTGATTATCTTTATTCGTAGAATTTGTATTCTACTATATGTAGAACACAGTAAACATGTTTGAAATCGATTTCTACTAGTTTTAGATTTATAGTAACGTGTATATTTCGATTTCTACAGGTTTTAGATTTATAGTAATGCGTAGATTCCAGATTCTACAGATTTTAGAACGATGGGTTAAGCGCATAATGTGTTTTTCAAATATTTTTAGATTACTATTGTTTACTTAGATCACGTATTCTAAACATATTAGATTCAATGAAAAAAATAGATTATATTTTCTACTGTGTAGAATGCCAATTCTACTTTTTGTAGAACAAAATATGAAATTACGATTTAAACATTTTTAGAATTCTAAAAAAAAATATCAATAAGTTGATATAGGTATTTCATCAGTAGTTACTATTTTTGAATTTTTTTTTTTGTTTGTAAAACTATTTATTTGATTTATTTTTGAAAATACTAAAAGGTATTAGAGAAAAAAGTAGTACAGAAAAAGAAATTAGCCTAACATATTTATCATTTTTTGGGCCTAAAAAAACAATCAAATCTTAGCCTTTCCTATTTCTTTGGTTCACATAACATACCATAAACAACCACAAAATATTATTGTTCACACTCACTCAATAACAATTAAACCGAGCTACTAATTTTGTTATTTAAATTCGATATGATACAACACAAAATTCGAACTAATACCAACCAAATCTTGGCTTTCCTATATTATAGGCTTGTAGTAAAACACAATATACAAAATATTCTTTGAATTTATTTAGACGTGATATGCCTTGCATATGTGGTTAAGATATTTGTTCTCCTCTAGGGTTTTGTATCTCCACTATATATTCTTCACATTATTTTCCTTAGCACCTTACAAAAAACATGTCTCTAACAAAAATTTTCATTTGGTCAGCGATCTCAAACCATATAACGATAAGTGGCGTGTTCTAGTGAAATTGATTCACCCATGGATACAAACCCCACCTTACGCTGATGAAACCTTAGGAATGGTTTTAGCTGATGAAACGGTTAGTTCTACAATCTGAACATTTTTTATTTATTTTTTTAATATGTATGTTTCTGATAGAATTTTTTTTTTTAGGGTAATAAAATTCAGTGCACAAGCGAGAGAACTAAACAAAAATGGCCCAAACTATAAAATATAATAACAATGGGCCTTTAAAAATAGATAAATTATGTTTCAAATTGTTTAGAAAACATAAGCCTATTAGTTTATATTAATTAACTCAATTCATATTTAATAATCTGTTTTCTAAGTTCAAATAAAAAAATTTGATTACACATGCTAAGTTTTAATAAGATAGATGACTAATATAGAAATAATATTACACTTAAGATGACTTACTTTTTACTTTTGCTAAAAATATTCAAACTCATTTTTAAACAAATAACATTATTTTCATTTTTTTAATTTTATTATACAATTGACGGTAACAGATGAATAACCATATTAACTTCATTGATCTCAGATATATTACTAATTTGTCAAAATTGTAGTATAGTTTTATATACAGTATATCATGATGTAACAACATATAATTATATCATAAAAAATTGAAATCAACACCCGCGCAACCAGCTCTAGTCTATTTTAAAATGTAAATTTTAGGTTTCTTGGCCGGTCATATCCCAAATAGGTTTAAACCCAAAATATCTAAAGTCCAAATGAACTTAGGTCAAAAAACTCAAGTTTTTCGATTATATAACTAAGTCCAAATCCGATAATTTATAGAATTGGGCGGTTCGAATTCCGAGTTTCGGTCCTGACTCCTGACATGTCTAAGGGCCTGACTGGTTCAACCGCAGCGGTTGCGGTTGCGGCTGCGGGAGTTTGCGGATGCGGGTGGTTGCGGTTTCTAGCGGTTTTAAGAGATTTATACGACTGGTTCTGCGGTTAGAAATTGGTGCGTTTGCGGGATACTTATAACTGGTTAACTACCAAACGCAACAGCGGTTAAATAATAAATTAACAATATTTACATTTTATATCATTATAAAATATCAAAAATAATAATATTATAATAAATATAAAATTTATATTTAGAAAGTTATAGTTTAAACTTTTTAAAAATTATAGAAAATATTTTCATTTTAAAGTTTTATAATATTAATTAAAATATAATAGATATATTTTAGTATTTTTATAATTCTAATTTAAATTTTTTATTGAATATTTTTATTTTTGTATTTAAATTGTTTTAGAAAAAAAAAAAAAAATTATCCTCCTGCAACCGCCCGCAACCGCAAACGGTAGCTGAAACCAGCTTTTGAATAAAACCAGTCATACCTAGCATGACCTCTTTTTAATTTAAGCTTCTGGTGTACGGAGTTAGAGAGATTTACTAGGGTTAGATCTAATCTAGGGGTTTTAACCAAGACATATATATAAGATTATTTAACCTACGCTCCTCTTTTAAAAGAGAAAAGGCAAAGAGTAGATGGGGAGAGATATATTTAGGGTTTAGAAACAAGCATGATGATCACACGCAGCAAAAAGAATAAAACCACCTTTACCACTAATCCACAAACCTCAAGCAGCTTTGATGGACTCCCTCTAGACTTGGTGATTGAGATTCTTGGGAGATTTCCTATAAAATCGATAGCTAGGTTTCTTCTAGTATCCAAGTTATGGGCTACCATCATCCACAGTCGAGATTTTATTGAATCTTTTCCCCTTGGTTCTTGTTCTTCTCAACCTCGTTTCCTAATCGCTTTCAGTGGTCTAGATATAAAGAAAGGAACGCATTACGCAAAAGAAGATTGGTACTTCTTCTCGTCGTCTTTCCTCTCGCGCTCATCATGTCCATTACCACCTGTGTACCATTCGCATTACGTTAAAGGACTATTATGCATCGGAAGTGGTCGAGAACAATTCACAGTTAACCCCACCAGTGGTAAGTCCATAGCTTTACCTAGAGTCAGAACCAGAAGAAGGACCACAAAAAGTTTTTTTGGATATGATCAAGTTAATGATGAGTATAAAGTATTGTGCATGACGGAAGCACTAAGTGGTCTTCATGCTGAAGGACCTTCGCGTCTCAGCATCAAGTATTCACATTAGGAGCTAAGAAAAAATCATGGAGAATGGTAGAATGTACCATTCCTCACCGTCCTTGTTCTAGCGGTGTGTGCATAGATGGTTTTATATATTATGCTGCTAAAACGGGTTCGCAACGCAGCTTAATGAGATTTGATTCGAGGTCTGAAGAGTTTCATCTTATTACTAGAGTACCCACAGAGATTGTACTATCTAAGGATCAATATAGTCAGGATATGATTATAAACTACCAAGGGAAAGTAGCAATACCCACCAAAACATCAACATACACGTTTGATGTGTGGGTTATGGTTCAAAATGCTGAAGAACGTAAATGGTTGAAGAAACTTACCTTCAGTGTTGAACCTTGGAAGAGTTCATGTAGGTTTATATACTTCAAAGGCATCACTCAGACGGGTGAGTTTATTATGGCACCATACTGCTACGACTCTGAAAATGTTTATGTTGCCCTTTACAACCACTACACTGATACCTTAAGAAAAATTAAGGTCCAAGTAAGCGCAGACTTTAACTTCAAGCCTAATCTGCCTGGAATTTTCTTTTCAGATTACATAGAGTGTGTTCGGTTTTTGTAGAATATGTTTTGTTTTTTTTTTAAACCGTTGATTAGTTTTATTTCATAAACTATGATCCCCATATTTTCTCAAACTTAATTTGTCTGCTTAGTAACAAATAAAACTTTCGTTGTTGGATGTCTGGAATTTATTACTAAGCGTTAACATACAAGTTAAGTATCTATAACACCAAACTATTCACACACAAACACATTGCTTATTGGAAAAAACATACAAATAACCAAAGTGACAAAACGCACCAATCTTCGGTAATCTCCTCTCCCCAGAGCACAGTTATCAAGAACTCGACCCAATATTAGCCTTGTGTTCTGCAAAAGCCACATCATTCAATGCTTCCCAACACAGAGTGCTTTCCACTAGCATAAGTAATATGACTCGTTTAATCTCGCCTCGAGCGTAAGCAACAAAAACCGTAGCCAGTTCATCAGTGAATTTGCCCGACACAAGATAGCAATGTTAGCTGCTACAGAACATACCTTTTGGTACCGCTGCTGGAGTGGTAATAATAACGCGAATCAAAACTTAATTGTACCCCAACTAAAAATGAAGTTACAAGATTTCTCTTATAAATCTATTAATTAATTTACCATTTCTGAAGCCTCCTAGTCATCCATGCTTAACTTTTTTATCACAGAAATATAGGTAACAAAAATATGTATTATAATTTGATCAAAAAAAAAAATATGTATTATTAAAATCTATACGACAAAAATATTTCCAATTCAGTTTCTCAGTTAATCCATCACTTAATACAGTACTTGCTATTCTACAGTGTGGTCGAAAAACAACATAACATCAAACTGAGATTTCTCAGGTTAGAAGCTGCTACTCTTATCTCAGGAGATTTCATTGAAAGCTTCAGAGCTTCATCAGCACATTGGAATACAAGTAACAGCTTGTCTTTCTTTTCTTCCTTCTTACACAGAATTCAAGCCTTGGGATGACACTCTGTTCTGCAACAATCTCTCACCAATGCTTCTTGAGAGAGCTTCGAAGATCTCTGAGGATCTAGTGAAGCCATAAATTTATTTATCAGTTGAAGAAATACGATGAATCTAACACCAGTTTTAAATCCAAATCTCCTCGTTCAGGCAGGGGAGGAAAGTCTAAATAAGGAAACGATTTCTCAAAACTCTCCAGCAACTGTTTATAAAAAAGAAAAAAAAAAACAGATATGTTATGATCAGCCTTCCACATGCCATATATACACTGAACTAACTGAAGATAGAGGCAATGTTGAAGCTTACATTCTCTAGTATTGGCTGTGAATACAGTTCAACAAACTTCTCCCGTAATATCTTGTTTAATTTATCAACGTCGCATGCATGTGTCCAAAACGAGTCATGAACTCCTGTTAAAGAGTTTTTTTTTTAACAAGCAATGGGTTAGTTGACAAAAGATCAAGATGGAAGTCCAAAAACAATTTTAAGTTGTGAAAAAGGACAGAACCTGCAAAACACAAGCCTGCTCTTTTGCAGGCAAGTGCAGTCATCATCATATGACACCCGTCCAGAGAGTGAATAAAATTTGGAGGAAAAGCTGTCCTTTGTCTCCTTACAACGACCTGCAAAACCAAATCCCACAAAACTTTTTTCCTGAGAATAAGCCAGCATCATACTCTGTTTCTTTACCTTCTTTTGTTTATAAGCAAAACCAAGGTAAAAGCTGAGAGGCAGACCTTATCAGTTTCACGCTGAAGCGATAAGGTTTGGAGGGATGTCTTTACCTGCATTCATTTCCATAGAAAAGAAGACATCCATTATACATTTATACTCAACAGATGATGTTCGCAAAATATTATCCCCTCTAGGAAGACTTACAAGTTGTGTTCCCATTTCAAGGTAAGGTTGCACAACAGGAAGACCCAACGGTGTTGTCCATCGAACTGTTTCGTTTTCTGCCGCAATTATCTGCTCGTACAAAGATTTACTTTCATAAGGAAGTATTAGAGTACAAAAGTAAATAAAATAGACTATTGAGAAAATGACTACACACCTTTGCACATTCACCAAACCAACGCATGATGGCGCGTGCAGCTTCAAACATTTCATCTATAGCAGTAGATGTTACCTTTGCTGCATAGCAAGCGGCCCCAAAAGTTTCATTGTCGTCACTAAATGCACTGCGCTCCTTCAACCTTCTCTTTATTTGATCCCGCGCACCAATATATGTGACTCCATAGACTGATGTCATAACCGTCTGCTTTAAAAGCTTCCGATCCACCTAACAACCGACCAAGTTATGTGATTGAGTAAACAATGCCCCCAAACAATACAAATATCAGGCAATTTGCACACACAGGCCAAAATTATATATACATTAAACAGTTCATGAGATTTCTGCTTCACTGTGCAAGCAAGGAAGCTGAAAACCGAAATGTTTAAAAGAATAAAACGAATTTCAGAGAGGGAGACCTCGTTGATAAGTTTTCTTGCACGCAACGCATCTGGATAAGTTTCAGGATCTCTGTCTGCATCTCGGCGCATAATATCAAGAACCCTGTATATGAAATTTTGAGTGCGCATTATAAAATTATGTCAGCTTTAAGCAGTAGATGCAGGGCTTACCTGGTAGCTATCTCTGAATAAATATCTGCCGGTTTCTCCCCTGCAACTAAATTTACAGCTTCTGCTCCTACCTGATAATCATTTTTACAAACCAAAATCAGAAAAGGAAAGATGACAAGCGTCCAGAAAACAAAGGTTCATTGAAAGAAAAAGAGAATTACGGTGTCTCTCCCAAGCGCGGCATAATGCTGAAAACCATTGCAGGAACCATCCTGGCCAGAACCAAAGTGAAAGAAAGAAGGAGGGGATGTCAATGTGTTAAAGTCTGCCAGAAAGTACCTGATGTATAGGAATATAAGAGAGAACTGTCTCCGGGGATGGACTTCTGAGAGCTTCGGTGAGATTAATGCACACAGCCAAGCACTGAAATGGGTCTTCAGCTTGGAGCCACCATCTGTTTCCTTCAAGTGGCCTGTCTGCCGAATCAAATATGTCCTCCAAGTGATTTTCGGTGAAAGCTAGCCGTCCCTCGTATGATAATTTATCTACACCACCAGCATACAAGTTTGCTAATTGTATCTTAAGCCAGCGTAAGCCTGGACTTCCCAGAGGCCTTCCCTCAGCAAACTCCAAAACACCCCGACACAGATCGGAACCGAGATGGTTTAAATGTTGGGGCATGGGATATGCACGTCCCCGGAAGTCAATATTGTGAGGATAGTAAAAACCTTCCTCGTCTTTCATCTTCCGTGCTACCTGTCAGATTTAAATAATTCAACACTTACCAACAGAACTCTCAATATGGACTATTACTTTGATGCCAAGGGGAAAAAGAAGCTCACAGAAAGCTTGAGTTCTACGTCACAGCGCTGAGAATGCCTCTCGCTGTTCTCCTTTTTAGCAGATTTCATTTCCCACTTCCATTTCTTGAGAATGTTCTCATCTTCAGTGTCAGGCTTCTCGGGTAAAGGAACCTGCAGTTTGAGTTTACAGAAATTAAAGAGGCTTCGTGATGCAAAAGAGATCAATGCTTTAACAATAACTAATGGTAAACTACTGCATAGATGAAAAACGGTAATCACTAAAAGATCAATGTAAAACATGGAGAAACTCACATCGCTGCGATCCACCAGATCAGCTGTACAGCCGCCACTGCTCCATATCCTATCTACAACAGTTAAGACTCGCTTATTTACTCTCCATCTAGTACTTCCAAGCGTATCCAGGGCCTAGTAAACGTCCATCAAATACTACAGAAATTAAGAACTGTAACTGTTTTACCCACTTAAAGTACGTGAAGAAGCAGTATCGTCTGACCTCAAAGACTGGTTTTAGTTGTGCTTTGGGTGCGCTCTTAAGTGCATCTCGTTGTTGCTTAGCTCCATGAGTTTTCATGATATAAGACGCTAAGAACAAGTACGCACCTTTGTCGTAACTGCCAAATAACACAACGAAAATGAAATGACTTACAAAACGCTCACCAAAATAAAAATCTTCTAATCTCATTACGCAAAAATGTTGAAATATCTCGAAGCTATTATACACATTCATTTTTCTGCTTAACTTTAGTTAGATCAGCCTTAGCGTTTCTATCAGATCTCAGTAACTGGTCTTGCACACAAATTACAGTACAATAACCATTATCATACAGAACTGTTTTGGAAATACTTTGAAATACCATACAGCAAAAAGAAGCTTACTTACCCCGACCATTTGAGAGGGGGAACCAGCATTGGCATGTATGGTATCACTGCATATCTCCCCTGCACGACAAAAAAAGTGATATTCACACGTCCCGGAATATACTTTAGAAGTCTCAGTTATAGCTTAATATTCAAATCCCACATCTATTCAGTCTTATTCACAGGCAGCAACCAAGTGAACATAAAATCCAAGCAATTCACCATTACTTTCGTTGACTTGGGTAAAAAATTAAACTGACTAACAAACCAAACGAGAATAGGTTACCTACAGTTTTTTCCAAACCTTTGCGGACCAAAGGGTCACACTCGATAACACCATACTTTCTCCCAGATTTCCTGTTGTAACGAGAAAGGCCGAAACATAAGCATATGACATTCGGGACAAGAAGATGCGCACTATCTTAAAAAAACATAGACCAAAAATTCCTCACATGCTTCCTTGCGCTACTGTCTTGAATGTATGCTTAAATGCAGGTCGGACATCAGGCAGATCATGATCCTGCTGATTAGCTGGAGACTGTATATAAGCTGTTCTTACCAACAACTCTATAAGATGACTTCCCACCTGGGATATTATGAATTAGCAAACATTAAAACGTTTGTAACTTCATCAGCAATATCGCAGCTAAGCATACACAAACCTTAGCCCTAGCATCTGAGGTCCATGGTTTTGTATAGTCATGTGACTGCAAGATCTTTCTAACTGCTGACAGTTTCTGTTTCTTTATCAAATCATTAACCCTTTTTCTTTACTTATCTTGTTCCTTCACTGCAGTTCCGTTTTCAACTTCCCCAACCTCTTTTTTCTTCCTGGTCTTATTCAGGAATGTGCATATCCTTATCTATCCAATCAAGAGAAAGAAAACACATTTAGAATACAAGACCTGAATTAAACAAAGCAGAAACAAAAGAGAGAGATTAAGCTAACACACCTCCTGTTCAATAGCATCCCCCCACCGAACAAGCAGCATGAACAACCTTAACACAACCATTATCACCACCACCAGTCATCAAAAGCCCCATCAACTTATGCATAGTGATCACGGCAACCATATCAGCAGGCAACTGATCGATGTAATGCGCATAAACCGCTCTGCTCTTCCCTAACCTATACAACTCCTGTTCTTTACCAATAACATCTCGTAACGGTTCGAACCAACCAAGAAACAAGGACTTCACATAAGGCAGGTTCGGGGCAAGCCTTTGCTCGCACATATCCGCCAAAAGCTCCCTGTACTCGTTAGCAGCTCTTTCCCATTCCTCCGTCTCGATCTTAACTTGTCTCCTCCACAGATTCCGATACTTGCTACGACCCATTCCAACGTCCTCTTGGTTCTTCATCCGCCACGAGCGGTGATCCTCTCTCTTCTTCTCTTTCTTCATCTCTTTCAGCAATTCATGCACCTCAGGATCTTCTGTTGACAAGACCTCTTCGGCTACACTAGTGTACCCTCTAGCGAAAGACCCGTTGAATTCCTCTGTTTTCGTGATTCCACGTAAACAACGAAACCCCAGTTTTCGACATTCTGAGCTCGAGATGGATCGAAAGATTGAATTTTTCGAGAGGAGAATGGTGGGTTCCTGAGGAAACCCAAGAAAGCTACGAGCTTGGGAAGAAGCGACGGTTTGTGACCTTGAAACGGCTTGTTTAGCAATGTTCCTCCACATAGGGAAGGGTTGTGAAACTTGGTTTCCACAAGGAATCAACTGATCGAACAGTTTAGTCTGATTTGACAAGAGCACTTGAGTTTGGGCACTGGTCATCAATCGAGCTTACACTGAGTAGAATATCGATAAAACAGAGCATACACAACACGATACTGGATAAATTGGATCGCATGAGAAAGAATACAGAGCGAAATTTTCATAGACGACGAAGCACTCTTAAACCCTTGCTTCTTCTTGACACACAATCAAATATCAATCAAAAAAAACAAAATCTGCCCTAAACTCGCCGGCACATTTATTCGACCCGAAATAATGATTTATACCCGACCCGGAAAAATTTCTTACAGAAGCCTCTCCTACGGCCCATAGTTTCTTTACTAAAAAAAAAAGACTTCTGAAGTTTATGGAGCCCAATTAACTTAAAATATAGGCTTCTAACGGGTGGCCAGATTATAGAAAAATATTAAAGTGAATTTTTGGTTCCTCAAATTTTATACCAATTGTGTTGAATTTTTTGGTCAAATTCCTTTTAATTCCTCATAAGAAAATGAATTTATGAAAGAAAAAAAATTCCTCTCAAATTTTGATGAGAAACAAAATGAACAAAATTTCATATTTTTTTTATTTATTCAATTCTTCATAAAAAAAAATTATTCAATTCTTCATAAAAAAATTATTCATTTGTTTTCATTCGTCGAAACGTCACCAATATTGTTTATTTTATTTTCCTCAATTATTTGACAATTTCAAACAACCTTGTCGGCCAAAAAAAAAATGTGGAACCCAATTACAATCCAAATATGAAACATAAACACGCAATAACATAAGATTTGGATTTTTGTATAAATAATATTGCTTGGGTTTTGTATTTTTTTTTGTCAACACTGTCACTTTGATTTAGTACTGATTATACTCATCTATAGTCTTTACCTCACAGCTTAGCCAACTCATAGATAGATAGGGTAAAAAGTATTTGGTAGATTTGCTTAAGGTATTTTCATCTATGATTTTTATTGGCAACTTTTGTTGGATGAAATGCATCCCACACGCTGCAAGGTAAGGCATGTTAAGGCTCCTTCATATATATCGGGCTACCTCAGCATGCTTTGTTTGGTATAACAAGACCTTCAAAAAGGGAAACTAAGACTAAGTTTTGATATTGTAACTAAGGGCAAACCTCTTATTGAATAGATGGGTTGAGGCCATTTTACCATATTTATTGGGGACTGCATGGGGTTTACAACCATATCACGAAAAAGATCATAGATGTTTTGATAGACAACTAAAGATCCTGAAAGAGTTGTGCTATTATTGAACATGGAAACCAGATTATTGGTCTTTGTCACATACATACCCGTTGTTATCGCCGCTTACCATAGATAACTGACTCGCAACCTGATGATCCTGATGATCCAGCTAACACCTTTTTCCTTGCACCTAAGTTGTATAGTCTCTGCCAAGTATTTGTTAAGAGCACACTTTATACTTGATGTGTGTGAGATGAAAATTTGTATCAGTTTTATGAATTTATTTGTACTATAAATGATGGCAGAGTTTAGTTTACTGATATTTGAGCTGGGAGAGTTTTGATCAGGAGATTTGCATAGTCTGGTCCACTGTAGATTTGGCTGCTTGAGTATCTCCCAGGCATATGGTAAATGTTGCTTCCTATATTATTTTGGATTCTCATTTCTGTACAAATACGAAAACTAACAGAGTATTATTTGAAATTAACAAATTATGATGTTAGTTTATTGCATAGTAAACATTTCTATAATATTTTATAATGTGTGGAAGTTCAAGAAGAGACCACAAGGATGGAACCGGAGAATCCGTCCTCGTGTCTCACAAAGAATATATCAATTTCGATGTTCAAACTATAGTAATGTATAATAAATTTGATTAAAAATTCATCCAACAAGGCATATTTTTTTAACAAATTGATATTTTTGGAAATAAAAATCTGAGACTTATTTAGAAACCCTAAGCAACTAAATTGTTAATTTAAAATCAAGAAATATAAGTGTTTTTAAACACTAAAATTTAAGACTAGCTTCAAAGCTTCCTAAATCTTAACTAACCATATTTCAAGAACGTTTGCGTATATATGTAGCTCCTACTTGCTCCGAATTAGCGAATGAAATAAGACTAGCTAATGTTATTTATCAAAAGAAAAAAAAAGGCTAGACATGTTTTTTTCTTAAGTTTATCAACAAGTACATCTTTAATATAAACCTCCTCGCCATTACCAAGGAGAAGTATCTTTTTGTCGGAAACCCTAGCTAGCCTCTTATTTTCACAAAATCTATGACATCTTATATATAAAAACCCAGCTATATATCTCGATCATTGACGTTAAATTTAAAGTACACTTAAGTATTGATCAAATACAACAACCAACGAGATAATATGTCGAAAACAGTTGTGAAGTTACAGACACTCCTGTTAGGGTTTCTCTTCCTCATATATGTTCTTCATGTGCTTCGAGGTTTGTATCTACTCATTAGTTTGATGGTGATATGATGTTGATGATGGTATATACACATACTGTGTATATTCTGTCTTTAGATACATGTTTCTTCTCTTCTTAAAGACATTAATTAGTCTTGACGATGTTAAGTATATGTAGGTGGATCTCTTGCTGGAGATCTCTTGATAGGAAGGAAGGTAAATTAATTAAAAAAGTTTGAATTAAATTAGCTTTTGGTTTTTTATTCATTAAAGTTGACTGATTTTCATTTGAAACAATAACATCACGTACAATTAGAAAAATTGTATTTATCATTCAAATCCAATTTCTCACTGAGTTTTCGATGAAATCATGGTAATTACTCTTTGATTTAAATTTCCGTTGCATTTCTTTGTGTTTCTGCATCAGGTTGAAATATATTAAAAATAAAACTATTTAGACTATAAAAATACATTTCAGCTTTTGAATCAATTTTTTTGGATGTGGTGAACTTTTGATTTAATCATTCGAATCGAATACTCTCAAAAGTTCTTTTCGCAGCTCACATCTCGGGTTGAAACAACAAATGTAGCGACTCGATCATTGAAAGATTCAGTTTCATCAACAGATTTAGAAAGAGAGGTGGATCACTTAATGAGGCACGAGTATCCCTCACCAGTAAATCCGAAGAAAAGAAGTCCGGTTCACAATTGATTAACTTTCGAGCTACTGTTCTTTTAAATAGTAGTCTAATAAGTTTCTTGAAATGGATGTAATATTGCTGAATATGAGTACATTATATTACTTATAATGGGTTCATTGACTGGATTAGTGTTTTGTATTATCCTGGAGATTCAGATTCTCATATATTTGGAGATATATAGGTTAAAGTCAACATTTGTTTAGATTTTGAATGTTGAGGTCAAGTAGATTCGTCTTATAGTTTTATATAAACATAATTTGATCTAATTAGCTTTTATAATATTGAAAGTAAATGTAGTTTGTCATGCATGGTAATAGCCTTACACTGAAATATATTCCACACAAGATTATTTGTTAAGACAAACACACACATATCACACAATCATATACTTTATAGTGCGTATGGTATTTTCTCTAATAAATTTATGTTAATTAGGAGAAATTAGTTGCCAAAATATATATGTTCAAAGCAAAGCAAACCAAGCTGGATTTGGTCAAGTCATAAATTACCAACTTCTGACAAAGCAATATGAATTTTATTATATTATGATTTTTTGCACCAACTTGAAGTACCAACTTTTGATATAAAAAAAAAAAAGTACCAACTTTTATTTTTTTAGTCATGTATTTGGGTCATGCTTCAAAAGCTTAAATCATTCACCCCATGAATTAGAAAAGGGGAAAAACATATTAAAGTCAAAATCATAATTAAAAAAAACATTAGTTTCAGAATATATCATTTTCAGAATAAAATTTTAATCAAGTAAACGCGTTTAAAAGCCAACAAATATTCCCTGTGAAAGAAAAGGAAAGAAAAGAACAATTAAATGCTACAGTTCGCTCATCCCTTCTCTGTTCCTTTGTTGATCAGTTTACTTTATGGACGAAGTCCTCTTCTAGATTTTGACTTTTGTCCTCAAAAGCGGAATAAGAAGAAGAAGAAGAACACTACCATCTTGCACAGATCAAACCCCTAGATCTCCTCCTTCGCTTCGTCCTGACTAAGAAGAGTGCTCAGTAGCTTTCTGCTGCTCCTTGGATTTCAAATTTGCGATTTCTTGGAAAGGTAAAAAAGGTCGTATCTTTTCTTATCTCGAGAGTATTTTGATGGAACCCATTTCGATTCTGATGTTTAATTAGTTGGTAGGAATATAGAAACATTCGAGGTCAGTAGTGTTTAGAGAAAAAGTTGTGATCTTTGCCTTTGAATCTGTGATTAGCTGTCACTAAGGTTGCGTGTTAGCTATAGGGTTTCGTTAAGTAAAGAAAAAAGGTTGGATCTTTGATCTCTCTGTCCAATTTTTTTTTGTAGAACAGAGACAATTTGAATAAAGATTGAACCTTTGATGCTTATTCCCTCTTTTGGAAGCAGTTATTGAGTTAGTTAATGCCAATCTAGTGACTTTCCTATGCTTTTTAATGGATCTTTGATATAAGATGAAGATTTTGTTGAAGTTCTTGTCTAGTTTATCAAATCACAAGTCTTTACCAAACATGTTCATATACAATTGTCTAGATGATGATTATCTTGAGAATTGAATGTCCAGTAAAAATGCGTGTAACTGTAACAGGTCATTCTTCATGATGCAATAAACTTTTTTGCAGGGAATAAAATGTTATCCTTCTTTGGACTCTTTGAGAAATGATATCAAAATGGTGAATAGAAGTGATTTGGTAGTGATTGGCATATCGGTTGGTCTCGCGCTCGGTCTCTTACTCGCTCTTCTTCTATTCTTCGTCATAAAATGGTACAACGGCCGCTCTCACCTAAGGCGATGCGCTAACGAACAGAACATCCCAACTCTACCCGTCCACACAGCTAAAAGAGCCGTAGTAACCCCTGACGATAGCGCAAACACAGCATCCTTACAGCCACCTGAGAATGCTGCAGCACCAACTCAACATCAGCCATGGTGGAACAACAACCATAACAAAGATCTCACCGTATCTGCTTCCGGCATACCTAAATATCACTACAAGTGAGTCTTCTCTCCAAATCTTGACTTTTCATGGACCTGGTTGTTAGTGGTCTCTTATGGTCTAAAGTTCTTTAGGGATATTCAGAAGGCAACTCAAAACTTCACAACCATTCTTGGACAAGGATCTTTCGGTCCTGTATACAAGGCCGTTATGCCTAACGGAGGTTTAGCTGCAGCGAAGGTTCACGCCTCTAACTCAAGCCAGGGAGATAGAGAGTTTCAAACCGAGGTGTCTTTACTTGGGAGGCTGCATCACAGGAACCTCGTGAACTTGGTGGGTTACTGTGTGGATAAAAGCCACAGGATGTTGATCTATGAGTTCATGAGTAATGGAAGTTTGGAGAATCTTTTGTACGGTGGCGGCGGTGAAGAAGCTACACAAGTCTTGAGATGGGAAGAGAGGCTTCAGATCGCTCTTGACATCTCCCACGGCATTGAGTATCTTCACGAGGGAGCCGTGCCGCCTGTTATCCACCGTGATCTTAAGTCTGCAAACATACTGTTAGATCACTCCATGAGAGCTAAGGTAAGAAGAGAAGCAAATGTTGAACACCAACACTGTTTGATTGAAATCTATAAAACTTGGTCTTGTTCTTGTGCTAGGTTGCTGATTTTGGATTGTCTAAAGAGATGGTTTTCGATAGAATGAACTCTGGATTGAAAGGCACTCACGGATACATGGATCCAACGTACATTTCGACTAACAAGTACACGTTGAAGAGCGACATTTACAGTTTTGGTGTAATCATCCTTGAGCTCATTACTGCAATCCATCCCCAACAGAATCTTATGGAATACATCAACCTGGTAAGTTCTCAAAAATAGTAAGCTGATGTGGTCCAGTGAGTGACTGATTCTGTTCTATCCTGATGATTAGGCTTCGATGAGTCCAGATGGTATTGACGAGATAGTTGATCAGAAGCTAGAGGGCAACGCAAACATTGAAGAAGTGAGGTTACTGGCCAAGATTGCAAACAGGTGCGTGCACAAGACGCCAAGGAAAAGACCATCTATTGGAGAAGTCACACAGTTTATACTAAAGATCAAACAAGGTCGGTCTAGAGGAGGAAGAAGACAGGACACAATGTCTTCATCGTTTGGTGGTGTTATGGATGGAGAAGATATGTCGAGAGTTATAAGCAGGATTAATGATCAGCATGTTGAGTTAGGGCTATTGGCTGGTGTCAAAGAAGAGGATCATCAGGAGAGGAACGGTACAACAACAACATTGTAACTAGGAAGAAAGTCTTTATTTTGTACATACTATTACCCACGTGAGTCTCAAAAATCAAAGATGTTTACAGCTTGCTGACAAGTAAAAAAAAAAAAAGCAGAGGTTTATGCTGCATTCTAACTGTGCTTTTTCTACATTTCATTACAAGTTGAAAATACTATTAAACATGTGAAAAAGGAGCCAAAAATCAATAAGCAACAACCAACTAATATTTTACCAAATTCACAAACTAGTAGACCTCAATAAACAATAGCCACCCACTTTTTGAACCAATTGATTTAATAATGATATCTTGATCAACTTTTTGTGTGTACTTGTTGTGCTGCGAAAGCTATGTAGTGGTGTGTCTCAGTGGATCCAACTGTAATAGTACCAATCAATAAGCAACTAAAAGAAGCTAAGGAGACATATAGCAACGGCTAAAGCATTATGTAAAAATCCGTTTGAAGAAACCACGATATAGTCTTTCTGTTGAAACATCTTTGAAGATAGGATATTGCAATGAATGATTATGGTATCAAATAGTATTATACAGATGAGAGAAAAAAAAGAAACAAAATATTTGTAAATAGTGAGTTTGGTATATGGATAAGATCAATAACCTCTACGAGATTTCTTGAATGGGTAGATGAACTAGAATTTCTTGGATCACTCGTTGATAGGAGTATAAAATAAATCTACTAAATATGTCTCGGATCACTTGTATAAGAAATAGTTATAATTTTCTTGGATCACTCGAATACAGTTGGATCAAGTAATTTTTGGGTAATATATCTTCTTTGTTGGTTATTTGAATTGCAATACCTACGTAGGATTCTTTGAAAATGTTAGTATCAATTATCAAAAATAAAATGTCAGACACCTACCTGTTTACACCTATTTGGCTATTTCTACAACAGTGTAACTAGTACAATCTGAATGCTTGTCATTTGTTATTGGTTATTTAATCTCTATTTATATATCTGAATTTGCATTCACTAAATTAAGTATTTTCATGTAGACAACATTTGCTAATATGCTATCAATAGAATATATTAATGTAGACAATTGGGACATTTTTATGACTAGAGGAGATACCTTTTTTTTTAAACAAGAGGAGATAATAATATGAAATATAAACTCAAACTTTAATTACATAAAATGGCACTTTTTATTTAGCTAACAAAACTGGCAAGGCCATGGATGCCAAACTTTACAATGTAAGCTTCAATCAACATCATTTTTTTTTCTCCATCCATGGAAGCTCATTCAGAAATCTATTCACCAAGAACTCTAAAGTAACTCAAGCCTGTAAATAAAAGGAAAAACTCACTGTAACTCCATCTTTAAGACTGTAAATATTTTCTTCCGCCAATGATCAAATGACTCTCAGTGGTTCATCTAACAGCTGCAGACATTCTTGCGGGTTGGAGTAGAAGTAGTCTTCTTCCTTGGGTTTATTCGGAATCACTAACCGTCTCTTTGGACTTCCCATACGAGTAGAGTGAAAGGCCTTCACCATGGATGAGAACACATCCCAAGTCAACAATCCTTCGGTGTATTCATCTATCAGCTTAACTAGGAACTTCCTATTCAGCTGAATCGTCTTCTTAAATCCCAAGAACCTGTAGAAAAAAATGGTGTTAGCCTCACGATGATATAGATATGGGAAGAAAGAAGAAGGACATTTCACCTGCGATGACCTTCAACGACTCTTGCCATGTTCCCATCATTGGTTGGAACAATTATATCCCTCTCAACAGCCACTAGGTAATCAAGTGCAGCCATTTGAGATGAATGGTTCCGGCAAAAATCAAGATCAGAGGATTCCAGTATGGTTTCTTTCCGGACCTGAGTTAGTTATGATAATGGAATCAATTGAGGATTATAAGTTTGAAATAATTGCAGAAAAATAATGAAATGGCTACTTACCACATTTGGAAAAGCGTCTGTTAAGGCCTTCATCCGCCTTTCACCACCGTAGATTTCTCCAGCAGCTATGTATATTTGAACATTACGGTCAATACCCAACGCGGTCAGGGTGAGAGCAGTTTCCTCAGGAGTTAAAGGGCAAAGGCCTTCTTTCCTCTTCTCCTCAGAGTTTATGACTTTCTCTTTCCACCATGGATAAGCATATCTACCAACAAATATAACATTTACATCAATATATATCCATCAAAGTTGGAACAATAAAAGCAAGACTAGATTTTATGATTCTTATGTACCTCATTCTTGTTAATTCTTCTTCTTCCTCGGGGTTGCAACCATGTGAGCACCCGGAAAACGCTAACATATCCATCTCATATCTGAGATGCAAGACGAGAAAGGGACCTTTCTCTCTCAGGATATTGACTACTCGTCTCCCTAGCTCTTCAATTTGAGGAGTAAACTTAAGGCCGTTGAAATTCACTCGGCACCTCAGCTTCTGAACCTCCACAGGCAGTCCATTATTAGCGAGTCTGGAGTCGGTTTTGTTCAGGTGTAAAACCTTATGCTTCTTCACCAATGGAAGAATCTGTTCCAGTTTGAAGAGTTAACGAGAGGATATAAATAGAATAATCAAAGAGTAAATTCATCTTCAAAACAAATATAAGAACTCAGAATACAAACCTGATTTTGGTAGTAAGACATGTTTGACCAACTAATAGGAGGCATTTCGTGGTACATCCCAAGCTCAACTCTCTTCTTGACCCTTGGAGGCAACTCCTTAAGTATACGAACTTCATCTCTCAACGAAGATATGAAGTGATCCACATCGAAAATGTCTTTAAACTCACTGCCACCAAAGAAGAAAACAAATTACGATATTGTAAAACAAAACAGAGCACAAAAAGAAGCTTCAAGTGGAAAAAATACCTTGGATCGTTCCAAAAGGAGGTCTTGTCAAGCTCAGGCACAATAAGTGTAACATTCATGTACCGTGCAACAGTAACCATATCGCATATCTGTCGAAACCAAAAAGAAAGTAAGCACATCGTAGCACTAAGAGATGAAACTTGGGAGATAGAATCTCAACTTACAGCTGCTCGCATTTGATTGAGTCCTCCATTGCAAGAAACCATAAGATAACCATTGTTCTGATACACCCCTGAGAAAGACAAAACACAAAAAAAAAAAATCAGTTTCAAGATTCATCTCTCAAGTTACTCCAACCACTAATCATGACACTTACTTTTAGGAGGAAGAGCGATCTTAGCAGGGAGAGACTTCATCTCTGCGGCCGTAGACAAACCGCGTTGAATGAAACAAGAAGGCCAACCATTGAACAGTCTCGGTCCCCACATATCTCCCAAAGCCATCAAATGAACGAAACAACTCCAGAGCAGCAACACAGAAACAGCACGAATCATCCATAGGCTCGTAGGAGACCTCGACGCAAAGGAGTTCCTGAGTTTCTCAACCTTGCTATCCCCTAAAAGCCTAACCTTTATCTCCCATAGTTTCCTGTGGTAAAGAGACTTCTCCATTTTACACATTTTCTAAATCACCTACACACCCTTCCTCTCAGAGGAATTTCATCGAACACTTAAGTGGAGATTAATAATAGTAATAAAACAATTGAGACTAATTAACACCCAGAGAAAGACCCAGATTTTTTTAATAAGCCATGATCTGAAGAAAACCCAGATCTTGCTCAATTAAATAAAGAAAAAAAAATACAGATAAAAAAGAATCTCAGTGACAAGTTTCAACTCGTTTTAACACATAAACGATTGAAGCCAACGCTTAACGTAACAGATAAATAAGAGAAGGCTTTGAAATTCCGCAATGGTGCGATCGATCTTTTTTTAAAAGCCTAGCCGCAGTAAAAATAAACAAAAAAAAAAAGAATAATGTTTAGCTTATTCTCCGTCACCGGAGAATGAGTACGTCGGAGATATAGGGAGAAGATCGGTGTGGAATAACAAACAATAGAGGAGGGAGAGGCTAATAAGAATGTGCAGCAAATCAACGCTTTTTCTAGCAAATAAAATTAAAAAAAAACGGTCTTTTCTTTTTCGTCGGCAAAAACTGTTATTTATAGACTTTTTTATGTAACGAAATAATTATATTTCCGCCTGTAATATAAATTGTTTAGGATGTTTTTTTTTGTTTGTTGGTTTGATACAAAGCCAAAGTAGACCTTTAATTACATAAACTAAAAATAATATTATATTATATTATATTTTTATATTCGTATACATACATGCACGCATTGAAATGTGTTTTAGATAAATAAATAATTTAGAGAAAGCAACGAATCTGAATTTTGGTTGACCAAATACATTTAATTTTATTTATTTTTTTAACGCTGATTTATTACGATACGAAAAAGATTACATAGACGATTCGACAACCAACAATACTACGTGCCTTATGAGGACCTACGCTTAATTGCATCACCTAAGTCGTCCTATAAATATTCATGTCTAATCAGATTTACTTGCATTATACTGAAGATCTCTCGTAAATTTTTTTTTCGTAGCATACATAATTGTTTCGGTTTTTAATGGGGTCAGTCAACTAAATTAATTGGAAGTTAAATAACAATTTTTCAGTTATATATCTAAACGACTAAACCACATTAGCGGTGCGTAACTTTTTCGGGAACAAGCAAAACTAATCCACAAGTTAACCGTCAAAACTCAAAAACTATTAATAAATCAATTGAGATCATACGATAATCTAATGTGTAAACCGGTTAGTTTTTGACCCGGTCCAGACTCCTAAACCAATCAATATTGTTAAGAAAAAAAAAATTGTTAAGAAGTTGGAACCGAATTTATCTTAAAAGTATGATTTTTATTATTATATATATATATAGATATACATTTTTCGAAAATGGCATATTCTAGACTTGTGGATTTTTCGTTTTATCACAAAGAGATTCCAAAGTTATATAGAAAATAAATTAAAAAATAAATCAAAGTATGTCTACATATAAATAAATAAATAAATAGATGGACCAACTCTATTCGTTGTTCACAGTTGTCATTTGTCAGTCCAAGCTAGATATCAAATACTTTTTTTGTCGATGATATCAAATACTCCGTGGAAGTGCAATATGGTTATTATTTTAAAGGAATGCAATGATTTTAATAAAATCCATAAAACTATATAACAACCTCCTTTTATTTTCTGATAACTATTATGCGCTTATACAATATCTTGAACTAGCTTTGTTACCTTGATTTCAACCGAAGCATGGTATAAATCTGCTCCGGAGCTGAACGAATTATCATTTTAAACATTTATAATTTTATTTTAAACATTTATAATTTGAGATTTTTTAAATGCGTATATTGGAGAAACATTTACTATAATTTTGAGAGAAGAAAAAGATTGAACATATTATTTTTTTGCTCTTAGCAAATGGAATTTAAGTTTATCTCGGTATAAATGGATATAGAGGTACTTATAGAAAACAAATGGACGAAATCATAAGACTGGATTAATATGCTTCCTTTTGAAACAGAGTAAAAAAATAAGTAGAAACTGTTTTTTTTTAGACAGCCATCAATAAAACCAAATTAAGATGTTCTCAGCTTGATTTATTATGATTTTGAAATTTAATCACCATTTTGTCTTATATATGATGGTTTAAAAAATTGGTTAAGATTATGTTATACGTAATTATGGTTTTGAGGTGTAAGATTAAAATTAACAAGGTATACATGTTCTAGCACATTGTCAAGGATCTCTTTAATAAAAATGCTAATACAAATTTCAGTTGTGCATCCAATACAGACGTATTAAAATCGCGGTTTTTAACACTAGCTAGTGTAGATTAAATTTTTTATAAAAGACTACTATTCAACAAATATCATAATAAATTTATTCAAAACTAAATATAAAACAAAAACTAAAGCATTCGATGAATAAACTAAACCCTTCAATAAAAAAAACTAAATTAAAAGATTAGTTATATATTTTCAAGTCGTTAGTAAATCAATTGCTAGACTTTTCATAATTTACCGTTATCAAACAAAAAATAAATCTATATCATTTAATTTCTCTTGGCAACAGTTTAATAATTTAATTTGTTCAGAAAATAATATATAAATATATAGTTCACATAGAATATTATATGAATATAAAGAGAATTACATGCTAATTTATATGTCTTTGTAAACTATATATGCAATAAACAAAATAAATTAAAAAGTTAACAAATTTTAACAAATTTTAGCTCTTCACAAATTTCTTGCCAATTGACATTAACGAAAACTAAACCATGCATGTCAAGTGTAGCATTAATATTAGCCTTTTTCAAAAAAAAAAGAAGAAAGGAAAATTGTATTTTAAACACTGAGATGGTCACTTTCTAACACTTTAAACACCGAAGTTTTTTTATTAGCACTTTAAACCTTCAAAGTGACATTTTTATCATAATAAACCTCTTTTTCAGTTCATAGGAGACCGGTACTGCTTATTTTACGGGTTAAAATAATGAAGTGTCGGTTTTTTTTTTCTTAAAAAATACGTAACAATACAGAAAAATTCGAATGAAATTGAAAAAAATTATAAAAACATTATACAAAATTCAAAACAAAATTAAAAAAAATCAAAAAACATAAAAATTAAAATTTCAAACTTAAAAATAAATAAAAATACTAAAAATTCAAAAAATTCAAAATAAGATCTAAATTAAAATGTCAAATTTAAAAACGAAAAGAAAATTTTTAAAATTCTAAAAATTCTAAAATAAGATCTAAAATATTAAAAAAAAATAATTTGAAATTTTTCTTTATTTATTTGTATTTATATATTTAGAGCATAAGCATTTTTTGCATCTTTAATAAAATATTTTTGGCCATTTTCTTTCTTAGAAATTTTTTTTGGGACAAAACTCAATATAATCTATCTGAAAGAACTATTAGCCCTGCATGTGGTCACCATTAATTAACATGAGGGTGAAATTGGCGGCCCCCCGAGATGCTTTCTGCGAAGTGTACTTAGGCGCTAGTCGGACTATGTAAGGTGTTTGGATATTCGGATTATCAAAAAAAAAAGTTTTTTATGGCGTCAAGTTTTGATATCCTCATAAGTGACTGTCACTTTAATTGGATGGAATTTTAAAATAAATATAATTTTTACAATTTTTTTTTTACAATTTAAATTTTTAAGTTTGAAGTTTTAATTTTAGATCTTATTTTAGAATGTTTTTAAAAAAAAATTAAAAAATTTCTTTTTTAAATTTGACATTTGAATTTTAGATTTTATTTTTGAATTTTTTGAATTTTAATATTTTATTTTATTTTTAAGTTTGAAATTTTAATTTTAATTTTTATGTTTTTGAATTTTTAGATTTTGTTTTAAATTTTGTTTCGAATTTTTTACAATTTTTTCTAATTACATTCGATTTTTTCTGTATTTTTTCTGTATTTTATTTTTTATTTTTAAAAACCGACACTTCATCATTTTGACCTGTAAAATGAACAGTTGCGGTCGTCTATGAACAGAAAAATATGTTTGGATGTTTATTATGATAAAAATGTCATTTTGGAGGTTTAAAGTGCTAGTTAAAAAATTTCAGTGTTTAAAGTGTTAGAAAGTGACAGTATCGGTGATTTTCCCAAAAAAAAAAAGAGTGTAGCATTAATATTTCACAATTTTCTCAAAAAGATTAATATTTTCACAAGTGACGTACATATATTAATACATCCATATTTGTATTTGTCGTGGTATGGATGTTAGTTTAAGAAGGTATAGTATTATTGAGTTTAGTTTGTCGCTCACGTCGAAGTCTCATTATTAGATGCGATGTTTTAGAAAGCTTTAGAATCCACGAATTTATTAAGAAAATGAATATAAATATAGTATATGCTATTTTCTGTGACCAATGACCATATACATTTCCACCGACATCCAGCATTACATTGCTGTCGGACTTCATTATTTATCTTGCTAAGAAAAGAAATACATTTTCCAGTGGGAAATATACAGACTTTAACATTTTTCTATAAATATTTGCTGTAATTATCAATTTATGTCAGAAGTTAACAAGAAAACAGAGAGAAAAACGTCTGATATTCATAGGTACTATTTAATACGGACTTCTATATATTTAAACGTAGCTGAAATTTGTACTTTTAATGCTCAAGTGCTTTAAGTAATGTTATGAACATGGACATCCGAGAAAAATCTAGAAAGGTGTGGTTTCTAAGTTATTGTGTTAACAGTTTCTTATCGACATTCAAAACTAACGTAAGTATTAAGATTTAAGAAAATAACAAAAAAATCGACGTTTTTCTTCTATTTTCTGCTCGAAATAAGACAAACGCATTGTAAAGAAACCAAAATAAATGTGAAGATAGTTTTTTTAATGTTAAAAATGTGAAGATAGTTGAGGAGCGAATTGACAATAATCAACATACTCGCGAAACAATGTGTCGGTGGCTCACGAGTCTCAATTCTCAAGCCTATGCGTGCGCGTAGTATATGTCCAACCCAACGTGTGCATGGATTTGATTAATTTTTGCAATTATTTGAGTTTTTAGTATTTTACTACATTATATACAATGTCTACAGTCTATATAATAAGTTGTGTATTACTAGATTTCTGTCTGCTTATTTTGTTTTACAGTAATGGTGAATTTATTGAATTTTTCATTTTTACAGCAACAATCAAATCTCTTAAGACCACGATTAACCTCAGTTAATTCTTAGCTTCGACTAAGAGACGGTTCTTAATTTTTCTTAGATTTTAACTAAGAAAAAATAAGAACCGTTTTTTAAATAAAAGATATAAGAGCTGTCTCTTAGCCGGAAAGTATAAAAAAAAACAAAAAACAAAAAATGTCAAATCATAAGCTAAGAGCACCCCCATTAGTGAACCCCATGAAAGGGGTTTACAAAGTATTTTTTTATTATATTTTTTTCTGTTTGATTTTTGTTTAAAAAAAAAAAAAAATTAATCAAACCAATCGTGGATCGCCACGTGCCGTGAGGTCCGCGCTACAGTGATGAACCCAGTTCACTGGGAAGAGGTGGAGAGAGACAAGTTCATCACTATTCATTATTTTAATATTTCTTTTTGTTTTGGAATCTGTGTGAACTTCCGGTAAGTTCACTAATGGGGTGCTCTAAGAACCCCGGCTAAGATACCTAATGACTTAAACGACTTATTCATTTCCTAATGTAATCCCATAATAATATTTAAATATGTCATCTGCTACTGGGCTTGGATCTCCAGAAAATAAAAGAACAAAACGCCCAATTTAGTAGGATATATTTTTGCTCCATTTGTGTGTTGGGCGGGCCTTAGAGGCCTTAAAATTTTAACCAGCGAACGAGGACCATATGATTAATCTGACATCTTCTTCTTCCCTCTTCTTCCTCGATTAGTGTTTATGATTTTTTTTTTTTTTAGTGTTTATGATTTTAGTCTTAAGGTTTTAGCAAACTATTTGATTTTCTGCTCACCTCCCTTGCTCGTGATCCCACTCATTGATAGTTAGTCTGGATTTGATCGCGACATTGATTAACAGTTGTGGTGAAGAAATCCTAATTTGGGATAGTTTTTAGACATACTACTCTGGTGAGTAATGAGGAAGCTCAAGTATCATGAGAAGAAGGTTCTGAAGAAATTAAATTTCTTGGAATGGAAAAGAGAAGGTGGCCAACAGATGGATCCAACTGATCCTTTTCGGATTCAGATGACTGATATGCTTCTCGATAACCTGTGAGTTTTACTTACCAGTGTGTACAGCTTCTTACAAGCAATGGCTCTTTTGTTTCCTTAGGTCTTTTCAACAAGAGAGTTATCCTTTTTCCGCTGCTGTTACATCGATCTTCACTTCATAAGCTTCGGTATAGATCTTAGGATTGTCATCCTTGTATAATGTTTTTAATAAGTTAAAATATGGAACCATGCTTTTAAGTCTCAAAAAAAAAAGTCCATTCTATTTCTATTGATTCTACTCTGAAATGAGAAGACTTGTTTTGGTAATTGATAAGTGATGCTTATGATCGTGTATGTTGAAATGGCAGATACAACCTGGGAGTTATACCGACTAGGAAAAGCTTAGGCATTAACTGATCGGTTACCAGTTTCGTCCTTCTGTAGGTAAATGGTTTCTGCAGAGAGGCTTATTTCTTCTTTCTTCACTTGAGAGAGCACCAGGGATCTCATTATTAATTGTGCAGGCGCAGGCTATCGACAGTCCTGGTTCACCTGAAGGTTCTTCAGTACAATGACAAATTGGATGACTACGACATGATCGCTTAACTTTAAAACAAACTGTTATGGCCAATGTTAAGGATAACCACAGATTGACCCGCGCAGGTACTGTTAATTGGCTCGAACCCGGGTTATTAAGATATAAACACCAACATTTATACCACTAAACTAAGGGATACTTTGTACATTGATGACTGAAACTAATATATATTTATGAAGGTCAGAAACTTTTGATTCTTCGGTTTTCTTTGTGGGCCGGGCCTACAAGTGTATTAGGCAGTTGCCTCACTCCTGAGACGACACGTCAGCATTTTGGTGGATCCCACTTTTAAAAATTATGAAAAAGTGTCAAACTTGTGGCTCGAACCCGGGTTATTAAGATATAAACACCAACATTTATACTACTAAACTAAGGGATACTTTGTACATTGATGACTGAAACTAATATATATTTATGAATGTCAGAAACTTTTGATTCTTCGGTTTTCTTTGTGGGCCGGGCCTACAAGTGTATTATGAGTTTCATTTTTAAATGAGGTTCATCACCTTATATGAAAAAAACAACAATTATAGTTTTTTCATATTGTAAACTGTCTTCATTTAACATGAGATTAGGTTCTTTTCATCATTGTCTTAGACAAATCTGAAGAGTCGCGCTGTGTGTCTGTTCGTAATCTATTTTTTCACCGGTGAACTCTTCATCTCCCCATCTTAAATCGTTTGATCTTAAATGTTCCTGATTTGTAGACTTTCTTTAAACCCTATATATATGATTATCATCTTTGATGAACTCAATTTGCATCTCCACAAAACTCATTGATTCCTCTTAGCTTTAAGGATCTTCTAGAAAATGTTTTTCTGCCTCTCCAGTTCCTCAAACCGGCGTTCCCGGCATCCGTCACTCAACCTTCGAGTCTCTCCGTGTTGGTCGTAGTAGTCAGAGCATAGCCTCTAACCTCCGCGCTTATGGAATTCTCTGAACTTCAAGAAAGACATTGAGTTTATGGGAATCACGGTTCTCTTCCTTGATGAAAA
>NC_027756.1:48330602-48334494 GCF_000695525.1 Brassica oleracea var. oleracea | reverse complement strand
CATATAACAAACATAATAAGGATAATAAAAATTATTACTTAATACACACAACTTACACAACTAAACTGGAGAAAAAATATCCAGAAACAAAAAGTATTTTCAACAACTTTAATATAATTTATGTACTCTCAACAGTACAAGAAACAAATTAAAAAGACAAACAAACAATAAGTTTCAGTGACACAACAAACAACAACTCGAATTATATCAATCACATTACTAACACAGTTTACTCCTTCATAAGTGGAGAACAATGCATACACAGTTCATCATCACAACTCTAACCCTATAACAATAAAAAAAAAATTGAAAAACAACTCAAAACGCAAAATTCACAACTACAATAACCCTAGCAAAAATATTGAGATGAAACAAGAACTTTGTCCACAAATGCCCCTAGTTGTATTCAAAAGACATGTACCGAATCAGGTACTATGGTTATTTTTGGTACAAATATCCCAACCCGTTTCAGTTACATTTGTTATTTAAATATTTTTATGTTCATATACATCAAAAAACCGAACTCATCCAAACCCAGAAAGATCCAACTCAAAACCCACACATAAATTTATAATATTCGCGCGCCGCCTAATTAAAAAAAAAAAAGATATCTGGAAAGAACAACCCGTACCTAAATGGATAGTCAATCTTCATGCATAACTTATTTTATAAACTAATAAAAAAAGACTTTTTCTATGTGTTTGGCTAAATTAAGTGAAACGGAAAGAGTTTTTTATTTAGTAAAATAATTATATGAAGTGAAAAACTAAGTGACAATAAATGTAGTACATTTTTATTATTTTGATTTGAGTTATTATTTTATTCACAAAACATGTATTTGAATTATGTTTTTGGCTACGTAATTTTTCACCGATTGAAACTAAAATTAAAAAAAAAAGTTTTAGTAAAACAAACTAAACCGAACGTTTAACCATAAGCAAAACTCAGTTATTTTAGATTTTTAATTTTATAATTCGCACAAATTTAATGTTGATTAACCAATACATAAAAATCTGCACTATCTTTATTATGATAATATAATTAATGATGCGATGTATTGTTAAGATAATATAATTAATGAAATTGTTAAATTGAGTGAAATGTGGAAATATAATTAATGTAATTATATTAATAAAGTTACTAAAAAGACAACATACTTCTTTTTTATAGTGATATCTATATTTCCAAATAATTTTCATTTATATTATTATCAATGTTTTCAAAAAATGTACTTGAGTTTTAATAATATAGAAACTGCCACAATTTTGTAAGTAAATAGAAAAAAATCCCACAATATTGTTTTTATGTAACTTTTGAATATATTTGTGATTTTTTTTATATCTAATATAACTTTGTAAACTAACAGAAATTGGTGAACCTATTTTCTAATCGCAATTAAAACCCATTTTAAAATCATGATATTTACATAACCGACGAACTCGTTTTTGGTCCGACCCGACCATAACTTAACCGGTTCAACCTGAAACTTTGTTAAACCTCTTCATCCTCTCACCGCCTCTCTCGTTCGCTTCGAACTTCGTAGCTTTAAACGCAGCAGAAATGGCGGCTCATTTGAATCATAATGCATCTTTGGGGATCAGAATAGCTCCTTCAGCTTATCAGAAACTCTCTTTGAAACCCATAGCTCATATCTCGCAACCAACGAAGCTCAAACCCTCTTCTCAGCCGTCGATTTCGTGCTCTACTTCGATTCCCGGTCAAATTCCGGCCAGAGTATCCGGAATATTCGCATCTTCCTCTCACGAACCGCCAGAATCTGACTCTCTGTCCCTTGGAAAGGTCAGTCATCGTCACACTATTTTCTCGGAACCAAAAATTGGGGTTTCAGTGCGTGAGAGAAAAAGGTTTCGCCTTTGAACCAACCGGATCTTATATATATTATCATTCTCCTTTTATCATTATAATCCTTTGTTCCCATGAGATTCTTTTAACAAACAGTCCCGTAAAGTTTGTTCCTTTGAGGCTCATCTCCGAACATAACAAATCACCATAAGCTACATATGTAACAAATCTCCATGTCCCAAGTCCGGTGATCCATAATTGCTTACATATATAACCCCTCTTATGTTGCTTCATTGTTTTCTGAAAGTCTGAAACTAGAGTTTTACTGTCTCAATTTCAGAAGAAGCTGCGTGTGGTGGTGAAACCCCTGGACAAACCAAGAGTGGTACTAAAGTTCGTGTGGATGCAAAAGGACATAGGTGTCGCACTAGACCAAACCGTTCCAGGATTCGGAACAGTCCCACTTAGTCCATACTACTTCTGGCCTAGGAAAGACGCTTGGGAAGAGCTCAAAACTTTATTAGAAAGCAAGCCTTGGATCTCTGAGCTTCACCGCGTCTTCCTCCTCAACCAAGCTACAGACATCATCAATCTCTGGCAATCAAGCGGCGGAGACTTGTTGTCTTAATCACAATCCCACTTGTCAAAGTCCAAACCTTTTATCTTATTTTGTGTGTTTATCAAAGTGTTATCACATTAAAGACACAGACTTTCATAAAAAGACAAGCAAACAAAGATGATCAAGATGAGAGTTTTAATCAATCGAAGTACTTAGACATCTGAATCCCTCTATTGAGCATCCCACACTTCTCATAGAACACCTTCTTCTCCACGCTACAATCAAGAATCACCTTGTAGCAACCCATCTCTCTGCTATGATCCGTGAGAAACTCAACCACTCTCTTCCCGAGATGCTTCCCGCGAAACTCCGAGTCCACGACGACGTCCTCGATGTGCCCGACTTTCCCGCAGCTCCTCAGGAACTTCTTCTCTATCACCACGCTCCCCGTCGCCGCGATTTTGCCGGAGGACTCGTCTTCGATCACGCAGATCAAGTGGTCGTCTCCGTACGAGCTGATCTCTTGGAACCGGCGATCGAATTCTTCGTCGGTGAGTGATCCGGTGACGGTGAGTTGACCGAGAAGCTCCATGTATCCTTTTCTCTTGTCGGAGATCTCCAGTCTTCGGATTTTGAATGTCGGATTCTCTTTGCCGGTGTCGGAGTTAGACGCTTCCGCCATTGCAGATCGAATCAGAAGAGTTTTGACTTTTGATTTCTGATCAGATTCACTTCGTTGGAACTGAAACTAATAATAACAACCCACAAAGAAAGTTATAATTCGGAGTTAGTATCCAAACTTTATATTAATTATAAAAGTTGCCTGATCTCTTAATTGAGCCAATCTAGTCCACTTGAGATTTTGATCAGATTGAATTATTGATACACTTCGTTGGAATTAAACTAATAAAACACACACACGCAAATAAAGTACAAAAAGTAGCAAGTCTGTAAAGCTATTCAAGTTTTATGATAGTTACACAAGTTGCCTAATCTCTCAATCAAGCCAAACTAGTCTGTTTCAAATCTACTTTTGATGTAATTATTAAAGTTTATGTTGTTGTTGATGTTATTTGATGTAGGTGAGAATTAGACAATGAATAGAAACCAGAAAATGAAACTCCCTAGTCCTTAGTAATATTATAGAGATTGAAATTACAACAAGCCAACAAGTGAAGATCCCGAGGAAAGAAAACGGAGATGATACATATATAGAATACATAATTGGAAATGTGTGGAGAAAGGGACTTTTAAATCTAGGGCTGATGGCGACCAGAGAAGGAAGATGAAGCCGGAGGGATTCCAGGGAAGATGGGAGGGAGAGGAATAGGGAAAGTAGGTGGCGGTGGTGAAGGGGGAGTTATGACGGGAACAGGTGGAAGAGTAGGAATTGACGGAAGAGGAGGGATTAACCCGGAAGGAGGCGGTTGAAACGGTAGAGGTGGGAGAGGAAGAGTTGGTGGAGAAGGAATGAGAGGGTTTGGAGGGATGAGACCCGGCGGGTTTAGCGGGTTGGGAGGGAGGAGAGGC
>NC_027756.1:48294675-48330588 GCF_000695525.1 Brassica oleracea var. oleracea | reverse complement strand
AAGCGGGGTGGGAGGGAGGAGAGGCGTGACCGGGTTTGGAGGAAAGAAGAAATCAGGTTTTAGTACTTCCGTTTTCTTGTCATCCAAGGAACCTTCTTTCTTGTTATGCAAGGAAGCTTGTTTCTGTGGTGGTCCTGGAGGAAGAAGAGGAGGAAGTTGAGGAAGAGGCAAGTCAGGGAGTGGAGGAACGATTGGGAGGTTTGGGAGAGGGGAAGGATTGTTTGGAACCGGGTCTTGGATCGGTGGAGGGAAAGCTGGATCCGGTAGTAGAGGCTTGGATCCACGGAGATTTATCGGTTTCTGGCTGCATATCTCTGGTTGATTCTCCGGTTTGAAAGTGAAGAACCCTGCAGAGAAAACCCTAGTGTTCTCCCCGTGTTTGGTCGATTTAAGACGTTTGAGAGAAGCGGAAGTCGCCGAAGCAGCTATAGAACAATAAGGCTGTGAGCTACTTAGCAGCTTCACAGAGCATCTCTTGATATTCTTCACGTGTTTGCTCACAGTGAAGGGTAGCTTTGCTTTGAATTGGCCGTGCTCGTCTGTTTTCACCTCTTGTCTGAAACTCGGTTTAGAGTTCTCGTCAATACATTCCACTGCAACTACAGCACCTGCAACAAGATCAAACAAACTGACTTTAGCCGATCGATATCTTAAACAAGAACCGGTGAAACACAATCAAGAAATGAAATGAAAAAACAAACCTGGGATCAAGTGGTTGTGTGATTTCGAAAAGGCACCGTTGAAACAAGTGTCGCAGTAGACAGTTCCTACTACAACCGCAGAAGAACGTGTCTTCTTCACAAGATGTTGCTGTCCTTGAGTCAAACCTCCATTGATAGAGATTCCTAAGAAAATGGTAAGAGTAAACCAAACCGTGAAGGTCGTTGTTATCTCCATAGTTATCGAATAAGTCTCTCTCTATCTCTTTATTATGAAACAGAGGGTAATCGAGGAGTGAGGGATTTATATAGAGTTGTTGTGTAAAGATGAGTGAGCCACAAAAAAAGATGAGATTGTAGCAAAAGCTTATCTCTTCGTTTTGTTAATGTGAATCATGGGAAAAATACAAGTCTAGCTTCCAAACTACAAAGCTACTATAGTGTCCTGTGACTAATATTTCTTATCTTTCCACAGCTCTAAAAGCTTAAATTATTGTAAGAAAATAGTAAGAGGTGAGAAAAAGACAACAAACAATATTTGGATTCACGTTCGCGTGTCGATTAGATTGATCCTTGCATGGTAATATCTTCCCCACGTTATTATTTTTAATGAAATATAATTTTCCTAAAGATATAAATACAGATCATGGTAGTACGAAGAAAATATTCTTAGTTTAATTCCTTTTTATTAATAGCAAGCATTATGCATTTTAGCAAGCTTGGATCTAGATGATTACACAAGAATAACTCTAATGCAAACTACCAAGATACATGTTATGATCTGTTTATATTTTGTTTCATAATGCTATCAAGAAAACAAGAATCTTTTTTTTTTTTTTTTTTTTTTTGCTAACCGAGTATCCTGAACCCACCGAAGTGGTTCAGACTAGAGACCGAAGTGAGCATGGACGCTGCCAGGGCGTCACCATGTGGCTCACCGTGTAACGGTCTTCGGTCTCGGGTGCTGTAGCCCACATGTAAATTTCGCAGTGGCTAAGGCTCGAACCCAGGGGCGGTCACTCCAGCTGGAGCTCCTATACCACTAAACCAAAGCAACTTGGTTAAAAGTGGAAGAGTACAATCTTACCATATCAGTGACAGTCTAACAAGCAGATTTGAATATATCGAAGCAATATTCCAAAATTACAAAGTAGATGCAATATGCTTGTAGTTTTGTTAAAGTTACACGTACCTACAAATACATATTAACAAAAGCATTCTTAGAAGAGTAGGATTTTTCGCATATGATTTGATTTATACATGTTTTTTTAGATTTCGTGAAATATAGATGTAACCAATGAGACTAGTGTGATAACTAGACTTGAGTAACTGTAGTTTTTTCTTTTCTTTAACAACGGAAACAAGAACTGGAATTTATGAAAGTGAAGCATTATGGGAATGAGAATGGGGAAGTGAATACAGTTGGAGAGTCTCTGTCGATTCACGAGACACAAAGGATGTCCACACAAACCATATAGTATACCCAATTCTTACTACTGTCTTCTTGTGTGTATATAAATAATCATTCTTGATAAAGAGAAGACAATTAAAAAAAAAATATCAAAGAATGTGAATGTTCTTCTGGAATTTTATTTTTACCTTTTTTTATTTTTACATCAGATTGTTTTCCACAGGACGCCGTATATGCTAAATCATCAGACATTCACGAGAATAAACAAAGGCACTGAAACGGATTATAGATCGACCACGGGATTGTGTAAAATCTATGAAAAGGTTGACAAAAATTCACAATAAGGGATCCTTTAATCAATTCACATGTTAAAGTAAAAATAGTTCAGAAAAATAGTAATTTACTCCGTCTGTTTCATTATAAGTGTCGTTTTAGGTTTCGGCACATGGATTAAGAAAACAATTAATTTTGTATATTTTCTATAAAAAAAATACTATTACCTATACACCTAACCATATTTCAACCAATAGAAAAATAAATTTTGCATTGAAAATAGAAAACGATACTTATTTTGTAACGAAAAAAATTCTGTAAAACGGCAATTAATATGAAACGGAGGGAGTAAATTCTTGAAGATTGAATTCAGCAAAAACATAGGTGAATGTTTGATGTGGGCTGATTGACTAAAAAGCCCAACTATTTGTTGAACATAGCCCGTGATGATTTCTCTGCCTTCGAATCTTGTTGTATACATTTCTAAAAAAAATGTACTACACCACTATTTTCTAAATCACCAGTGAAAGCTAATGTATTAAATTACAAAAGAAAGATTAAAAAGGGTAGAGATAAAAAAAAGTCGTGTTTACAATCTTGATGTGGAAAGAATAACAATAATTTGCTTAGTAGCAGCACTATTACACAGCTGTTTATAGAATATATAATTAACACTATTATATCATAGCGTCACACCCAAGTGTTTATAGAATATACACATGCAATTATTTGGAAAAATGCAAAAAAATCTACAATTATGCACTTACAACCAAAAATAATTGCAACTTATTTAGAAGTCTTTTTTGGCATTTTTCAATTAACTTTGCTCTGAAAAGAAAAACCATATTGTAATTATTGTTTTAATAACTAAAGACTTCACACTCTAATGGCAGCCAGCAAGAAGGCCCACCCACCTTCCCACCAACTTCATCACACTCCCCTTCTCACTTTTTCTTCAATCCTTCTTCTCGCTGACGAATTGTTTCCTTTTTTTAAAATATAAAAACTGAGGAAATTCCTCTAATAAAGCTTATTATTGTGCTTTTAACTTTATTTTTTATTTTTTGGTTTTGTTTCAAAATTGGAATTTCACCGGCGGTCCTGGGTCCTCTCCTCTGGTCGGTTCTTTGTCTCCATCTCTTTCTCTCTTTTTTTTTCCGTCTAGGCCGATCGGATTCGAAAACCCAATTTAGTTCTTCGTTAAAGGTATAGTCTTCGTTCCCATTCCTCTGTTTAAAAAAAAAAAAAAAAAGTTCTTCTGAGGATAATGAGCTCTGATCGATCCTGATCAGTCAACGATTTTGTTTAACTTTAAGTGGGTTATTTTTTATAATATATGTTTCTCTGTTTTATTGAGTTTGTTAGGGATTTACCTAAATTAGAGATTTCAACTTTCGACTGTTTAATTTGCTTAATGCAAAGCCTCGACTTTTCTATTTTTTTCTTTGTCCAAGGGAACAACCTTTATGTTGCTGCTGAGTTAGGTGAATGTTTTATGTCTCTTGCAGGGAATATCTCTATTGTCAATTTTGTTGAATCACTCCCCAGTTTTTGCTAATTTATCAACGGATACATCCTTTTTTTGTGAACGAAGCAGAAACCGTTGGAGACGTGTACAAGCCTCCGTGTTGTTAATTTCAAAGCAATTTGCTTAAGTTTAAGGAGCTTTACTAAAAGTTTCAAACTTTATGATTTTAGTAAAACTCAGTGTTGTGGGTGAGTTTCAAAGCAATTTGCCTCCAAGTTCTTGAGTTGAAGAAACATATTGGAACCAACATTTCAAGAAAGAAGAGAGAAAAAAAATGGGATGTGTTTCTTCTTGCTTCCGTGTCGAAGACTATGAGGATTACACGAACCCAAGTAGTTCTATTAATAGAAACAGCCCGTGCCCGAGATGTCTTGTTAACAGCTTACTTAACCTGGTAATGTTTCTCTTTTTTTCACAACTACTAGTTTTTAAAGTTGACCTCTGAATATTTTGATCTCTTTCTCCTGGCAGTATATCACTTTGTTCAGAAGAAACGAAACAACCCGCTCTCTCCCATCCTCCTTACAAGCTACTACCACCACCACTGTATCCATAACTTCCTCTTCTTCCTATGATAACTTTATGTCTAACACCTTCCACTCTACTCCAAGGCCTCTGCCTTACGATGCTGATCCAGGCTTCTTCCGTTCACGGCTTGTCTCACGGCGCGATAAGGGCTCAAGTCATTCGCGTGACGAGGCTGAGCCCTTGAGAAGTCATGATGCTGCTGATGTGGACTCTGAGTCTTTCTCTGTAGAAGGAAGCAAATGGGCTAGTAATAAGCTTATGGTCTCTGGTGAAGATTCTAAAGATGACTTCTCTAAATCCACTCGGAGGATTCTCAAGTCAAAGACTATGGATGCTGGTGGTAATGATGTCGTTTATGTGATGTCTGATGATGAAGATGTTTGTCCAACGTGTCTTGAAGGTATTCATTTTCTTCTTCTTCTTCCGTAAATGCATTTGAAGAGAAGCTAAGTATCAGATCTTTTTTTTGTGCAGAGTACACATCAGAGAACCCGAAGATTGTTACAAAGTGTTCTCACCATTTCCACCTTGGTTGCATTTATGAGTGGATGGAGAGAAGCGAGGACTGCCCTGTTTGTGGGAAGGTAATAGAGATATAATCATTGTTCATGAAACTTAGAGAACATTTGCATTGTTTACTCAGAACATTGCATTTGTCTCATTGTCAGGTGATGGAGTTCAACGAAACACCCTGACTGATCATCACTGATCCTGTCTAAACTGAAAAAGGGGGAGATCAACAAGGCAACATAGAGATGTGCAAAATTGCTTTTATCTGTAAATTACTGTTTCTTAACAACATTTTGTGTGTATATATATATATTGACGGAAAAATGAAGACATGTAAGCTCAGCAGAGTTAGATTACTGAGTTCTGAGGAAACACTCACAACAACAACAACAAAAGAAAAGACTCAGGAATCTGATGTTCTGTCCAAGGAAGCATTAAACTTGTTACATCATCTTGTATGAACCCTTTTATTAATATGTGATGGTTTATAATTTGGTACTCCACAATGTTTGTCATTAGATTGGTGCAGTACTTAAATAATTAACCAAGTCTAATGGTAAAACAAGTTCCACACATTTTCAATCCTTAAATGTAGCAAGGTTTCCCAAAAGACACTTAGGTCCTGCAGATCCTTAGGACATTATACATAGCCACTTATATATATATATAAATTCAAGTCTTGTGTTCTATACTACTATTATTATTTAAAACAGATCTTTTGTTTGGTGAGGTTGATCACATTGACTCTCAGAATGTGACACTCAGAGCATCCAGCCTGGGATGTAACCGTTTCCTGGCTGCGCCTGAGCTTGTGTTGTTGCAGTTATCTGCTCCGAGCCTACTGGATTGTCATACCTGTTATCATCATCATCATACCACCAACGTAAATTATATGGTCCTCTTAATACCAAAAAACTAAAGAATCTCAAACAAAGACAAGCGAAGTAGACAAGCATGCATTTACCCTATCTGCAGAGTAGGATTGCATTCAAGAGGCTGGAATAGTCCTTGCGGCTGAGCTTGGTGATGATGCTCGTACGAAACATTCTGTTCATTGCCTTCCCATCCTCCTCCTCCCATATGATGGCTTCTCACACCAATCATATCATCCAGCTAATTACATTTTTTACACCAAAATGTTAATAACTTCAAAGGCTGTGAAATATATTGATACCAGTAACAGGATCTAATTCATCAAAATGCATTTACCTTTATTGCCAAAGCTCTATTGGTTTCAAGCAACATTTGCTCTTTGCTTTGAAGATCAGAGAGCTGGTCAAGCATGTACTGTGTCTGCAATAGTAGTCATAATGAAACAAAAAAAAAACATTAATTTCACTACACAAATCTCATTTGAATCATTCAATGTCTATAAATAGCTTTATGGATATGACCTTGATGGAGCGAACTTGCTTGAGAGATCCATCTAGTTGACGCTCAAGCTGCTCTAGTTCCTTTGAGTTGAGAGGTCCTAAATCCTCCCCAAGAAGATTCCTTGCACCAACACAAATACACTAATATGAATGACATGTGTGTATATAAAGATAGATAGAGAGAGAGAGATCTCTACCTTTGTTGGCGCTGAAGGCTCTCATACCTTCCCTTAAGCTTCAGATACTCTCTGTAGCTATTCTGAAACTCCCAAGGAAAAACATAAGGATCTTTGTTGAAATGATATGATATAAACACCTAAATAAATATAAAGAGCACACCTCAAGTTCTTTGGCAGGTTTGTTGTTGACTTCAATAGAACCATAACTGCATTTCTGGTACCGTTCCAGTGTCTTGATCATGCTGAAACGAAAACCACACAAGTTAATTAAGAGGATAAGAATTTTGTAATCAAATAGGGGTTATTGGTTGTTGTATTTTAATGGATTTGAAAATCCGAATTAAATCTAGTGTTATTGGTTCTATGATTTTTAAATCTGTATTAAAATCATGTGTTATTGGTTTAATGATACATAAATTTTGTATCAAATCAAGTGTTATTCAATCGTACGTATTTACTAATATATTTGATTTTATAATGGATTTGAATGGATTTGTTTGGATTTTTTAGTTAAAAATACAAAGATTCAAATCCTAGGAAAAACCTCCTGATTTGCATATTTTATTTGGATTTATAAATACTATATGGATTTTTAATCAATCAAAATATATAAACCAAGAAATATAAACCAAGAAGAAGATCATATACTTGACAGAATATGACACAAACCCAACTCATCATCAATAATCAGACACGTTAGCTAGCTTGTCTCTATAATATCCACATACTTTGAGCTCTTAACTTTTTAATTAAGATTTTTCCTATCAAATTTAAAGATTATTCTCATATGTACTAATTAACATGGATTTTTTTTCTTCTTTTGAGTTCTGCGATCCACACATGGAAATAATAATTTCGACAATTATATATTTGTTATCCCTTAATGTAATTAGACCATTTTAACATATAAAACATATACACACAAAACGAAAGAAAACAATTTTTTTAAGAAAAGAACTTTCATAGATACACACACGTTTTAAGTTTTAACCACCATAAAGTATGAACTAATGACAGCCAGTTAATGCATGGAACCATATATTATCATTCTACGTTGGATCCTTATTTCCATAGAAATCTGTGTTTCCAACTTTTAAGTTTCTAATCACACACACATATATATATATATATATATATATATATATTTATATAAAACATAAATTGATTGCAAACTCTTCTCATGAGCTAATTAATATTTGTATTTAATATAACAAAAAAAAAGAGATCAGATCTTAAATTTCAAGATGTCATAATAATACGAATCAAGAAATCTAATAAAGCTCAACACTTTCATAGACATCAAGATCGTGTGATCTCTATCCAAACAAACAAGTTCGATCAGACAAAGATCTATGCTCAGATCTATCAAAAACCGAAAATAAAAAAAGTTGAAGAGAGAGAGAGAGAGATTTATATTACTTTGAGGAGCTGCAAAACTCATAGAGCTTGCCACGGTTGGAGAAGATGATGAGAGCCACCTCAGCATCGCAAAGAATAGACAACTCGTAAGCTTTCTTCAACAGACCGTTCCTACGTTTTGCAAACGTTACCTGCCTGTTGATTTTGTTCTCTATTCTCTTCAGCTCTACTCTGCCCCTTCCCATTTTTTTTGTTTCCTCTTTTACACACACAAATATATATATCGATATGTGATGTCTTATCTATATTCAGACACACAAAAACATGAGTCGGGTATCTCTTTTTCTGAGTAAAGATCTGATCTTTAAGGTCTAGAGAATAGATTTAAGGGAAAAAAAGAAAACTAACCCTAATTTTCAAGAACAAGAAACTGTAAGGTAGAAGAAGAAGAAAGAAACTTTTGAGTTCAGGGTTCTTTGTTCTTGGAAGTGTGTGGAGGTGGTTGTGAGCCTAATTGAAGTTTCTTTTGTAGAATAGAATCTAGTGGGAGTAGAAGATAAGAAACTTGTGAAGCTGAGGTTAGGGTTTGGTGTGTTTTCATTTCAAGCCATCTCTCTTGCTATATCCCACTCGCTCTCTGTAGGCGCGTGGTTTACTTTGTTCAGTTTTTAGTTTTTACCATCCCTATCAATTTATTACCATATTAATTGGTAATTTTTAACTTGTAAGGAATATTTTGGAGTTGTAAGTTTATTTAATTTAGAAAAAAATCTATGTGTGCTTCTCTTCAGGTAGAATTCATGTCTATATGCATATATGTATGCTGTCTACTATTTTAGGTGTATATGCCTGACATTATACAAAAATATCTAAACATATGTTTTCTTAAGAACTCTATGTTTATATCATAATAACAAATAGTTTATGTTTTGTTAAATGTGATGAAACAACCTTTTTAGAAAACGTATCACTTATGATGTTTGACTCGTAACTAAACACATGCGGCCTAAAGGTCGATTATCACATCTATGAGTCAAGTTTTTAATATATATTAAGAAAATTGGTATAGTTTATACATACTCGTGGTCGATGCATGTATAATATATGTGTGTATATAAATTGAAGTTACACTCTTACGTGGTGACTAAATACGTATGTATAAATCGAGATACTAGCTAGGAAAATATGTTTACAAATTTACTGTCATTTGCTGTTACTTGATGGTTTAAACTTAATTTATAAATGAAGAATAGTCATATCCAATAAGAAATCGACACGTGAAAACCCATTTTAAGGTAGTAGATGTTTTTCTGCTGCTTCTGAAAACAACCAGAAAATGATATGATACGTTGCTTTCATTTACTGCATTAGTTTGGAAAACAAAAAAATTAAAGGTATATTCACAATATCACGCGCATCATATTCATATCTACTACAACTTGCGCACTTATGCTTTACTTTTGTTTTCAAGTTATGATCATGAAGTTGCGAGCGAGCCTACGACCGGGTAAAAACTTGGGAATAAAAAGTTGTTTGGAAGAGTTTTAGTTATTAGACTCGTTTAGGCCAAGAACAAGATAGATAGAAAAATGCGAGCTTTGGAAAGTAAACTAGCAAATAATCGTATTGTAGGCAAGCTCAAGCCGTCGCAGTACACTTCAGAAGTCATACTATGACATGCAGTGCATATTCAAGATTCCTGTGTGAAATTGCATGGATATGCAAGTAATATTTGCTTATTTTACTTCTTAATTAGCACGATTTTTACCATAGCTTATGCTAGCTAGTGCACATTTATCATGACGCTTTTGTAAAATTATATATCAAGTGCGGATTGTCATTCATATGTCCTTTAACTACATAGCATGAAAGTCTTGGTCTTTAAGTATTTTCAAAAAAAAATTGAGGTTAATTTTCATGTATATATGAACATTATATCAATGCATGCATCTTCTAAAGTTCTAATACAACACTAGAAACTCTGTGATAATATGTCGGTAATGGAGCTAAATTCTAACAAGAGGACAGAATATAATATACATATATGGTTTTGCGGTGACGAAGCTAAATTTTAACAAGAGGACATAATATACGTATGGCTTTTCTATATTATATTTTCTCCTTAATTATATATATAGTCCCTGTCAAAGTTCCAAAACGTCAATTAAATGAAGTGTACGCGTCTTTTGTTAAAGGTTATTATTCCAAAGAGTGGAATATGTATGTCTGGATTGCAATTGCTAATTGCTTGAAATATATATGGATTCATGAAGTTTTATTCAATAAGGATATTAAATCACGCCATTGAAATGTTTAAAGAACTCCATTTTTTACTGTTGTAGAGAAACCTTCAGGTGACATGGGAAGTCCGTACGGATTTACAGAGGGTAAAAGTAAAAAGACAGTAGGAAAGAGATCTTAACAGTAACAAGATGGGTGATGTGGTCTGACGGACACGTGTCGTATTATGATTGAATTAGACTTTTATCGGAAGCGCGATCGCTGAGGCAAATCCTCCTTTTTAACAGTGACTTATCTATACTTTTTTTTTTTTTTTTTTTTTTTAACCAGTTGTTGGACTTGCGGCCCACCACATACGCCCGGCGCCAGCCTTTGTCTGTACCTTTTCACGGGCCTTGGACACGCCTCCCACTCCACGCGAGTCGAACAGCCGACCTCCCCTCCCCAAGGAGGTAGTACCACTGGACTACGAGGTCCTGGGTATCTATACTTGTCTTCGTTATTTATATTCTTTACCCTTACATAATTTAATTTAGAAATACGTTAGTATTAAACTATTAATTCTTAAAATTGACTAGAAATAATTGCTTTTTTTTTAAAATTTACATTTTATAAATTAGCCCGAAAGAACGGGAATTCAAGTGTCGATTACAAGCTTGATTTGAACAAAATTTTCTAAATCTAACATTACGACACTAGCTTCGTTCGCCCACCATACCGACACGTTCCGCTAGAGCGCTCTGCTGTCTTCAGAAATCATTAACCGTTCTCTGCCACCGATGATAACCACATAAAGGGTGAGGTTTACCTTGTTGCCTCGGATGCCGGTCTTCTTGTGTCATCGACAAAGTAGCTAATCTCTGATGATCGCTTCAAGCTTGCTTTCAACACTGACATTAAGCACTAACCCGAGTGGAATGAGAGATGAGAAAGCATACCAACGCAGCCACCTAACCTCGCAACACCAACGGGAAGGTGAATGGATCCTGCCATAGCCAAAGCCACAAACACACACACCCACCGAACAAAGATATGTCGCAATGGTGGAAATTTAGGAACACGATGACTTCTAAACCTGCAAAAGAAGACAAAGAACAATCTGCCAGACCATCCAAGAGGAATCCCTGACAGTGGGATGATCATTCTCTACACAAGCCTCCAAGCCACAAAACAAACCAGTCTAACTCAACCAGAGAAGCTTCACGACAACTTGAGAAGGACAAGAGAACCTTATCCACTCAACCTTTGCGATTCAGACTTCAACCCCCGCTGGAGAACGAGACGAAGTAACGAATCAGGAAAAAGAAGCATCCACGCCTTGCGCGAAAAGGAAGGACCATTGTGAAGTCTAAACCATTAGGAGCACGAGCAAAAGGAGAGCAACCACCGAAATGAATTTCCTCTGCCATAGACGACAACACAAAACTCTAGACCTTAAGATGCACACGAAATCACAGGGGTGAGATGACCACACAACCACCACACACCACTGAGAACGTGCCGATAGTGCGCGACCACCATCTCCCTTGAGCACCAGCAAGTCCATAAACCGAAACAAGACACCAAGCTTCGACATACAGGAACGCCGATAGACTCCTCTCCACAACGAAGGAAACCTTCGGAAAAGAGAAACAAGACGAAGACCGGAGGAGAGAGCCTGTATCGTCGCTCACGCGCCACCACTGCCGGAGACAACACCCAAATCTAGAAAAGGAAAAACAGATATGTCGTGTCTCCACCTTCAAAAGCCGACTCCAATCGACTTGCAACCCTCACCGCCTCAATTCATCTCCAGATCAAGCTATAACCACTGGATCTATCACCCCCGGGAGGATCTAGGGTTCCAACTTCAAAGCCATACCAGAGATTTCACATATCAGAGAAGAGAAGAGACAAGTGACTAAAGCAAAGAAAAAAGGAGAGGATGAGGAGGAGACGCATCCGACGCCGGAGCTAACGTACACCGGCAACACCGATGCCTCCGACGCCGGAGCAAGACGGAAAGGGGTTAGCTTTTTACTTTTAGAGATGGACGGGAGAAAGAAGAGAGAGAAAGGTGTTAGCTTTTTTAAGTTATTAGAAATAATTGCTTTCTTTCACACGTTTGATCAAATTTATCAGAGAGAGTTGCGTAGAAGGATACTTTGTGTTGGTCCTTTACATTTTTAAGCACTTTATACTTGAGGTATACTATTGGATTTGCTTTTGTTTTTTCTCTCCCTAAAATGTCCTTTCTGCCAGATAAAGATTTTCTTTCTAGTTAATGTTAAAGTGAGGGAGTAACGAGTCGTTAGTTTCGTGTGGTCAAGAAATGGACAATCATTTTATGGTTAATTACTTGTGGTCAAGAGATGGACGAGCATTGTATGGTCATGGCAGGTGAATGAGTCTGTCGAGACGAAGGAAACTGGGATTTTATCGTAGACAAAACGCAAACGCAGATGTCTCGCAAGTTTCTTGTGGTCAAGAGATGGACAAGCATTGTATGGTTAATTACTTGTGGTCAAGAGATGGACGAGCATTGTATGGTCATGGCAGGTGAATGGATCTGTCGAGACGAAAGAAACTGGAATTTTGTGGTAGACAAAACACAGATGTCTCGCATGGTCTCGTTCCGTGATGGCATTACATTGAGTGAGTTGGAGCAAAACGTCATGAAGGACTTGTGTTACGGCGGGAAGGTGGGGAGTGTAGCCTTAAGATGATATCTTAACGGCGGTGGTTCTTGAAGATTGAAGCAAATTAAGGGCGCGCGATTTGTGGCTTCATCTAGACGGAGGAAAGATGCTTCTACGTTACATGTCCCGCAACGAGAAAAGGAAGAAATCACAGATCTGAGATTAACTAGACGATGGAGAAGGTTTAATTCTTGAGTTGCGGTGGAAGCACATTAGGGTTCTGAAGAGGAGAGAGATGAACCAGTGGGTTATGGTGGAGATAAGTAAAAGAAATAAAATAAAAGGAAATATGAGTTAAAAAGGTAACTAAACTAGTTTGTATTTTTGGGCTAGTTGAATCATTTGAATCTAATAAAGTACCGGACATGAGAGAAATATGTCATGGAAGAAGGAAAAAGTACGTCTAAGTGTAAAAATTTCAATTTATTAATAGTTTTCAACCAATCATCTTTCTTCGTCTTCAAATGTTGGTTTGAGTTTTTTTTTTGGTTAAAGAAAAAGAAGTCACTAATCCTAATATGCACCTAGCTACTGTTGCTTACAGAAGGATAGGAGAAGAGGAGCTCATGATTAATGGATTTATCCGGTTTAGGGACTACAAGACCCGGTTAAGAGTAACAAAATCAATAATACACCAACATCCGGTTCAGCTGATCAAACTGCCAATCTAATAAAGAAACTGGAATAACATACTTTTCAAACGAATTTAGACTAAAGACATGTTTCAACATCAACATTACCAGTGGACTGATTACATATATATCACAAGGTCACGAAAAAGAAACAAGTAGTTTTTTTTTTTTGAAGTCTTGAGGCAATCTATTGAATAACCAAAAAAGGTGTCAAGACTTTGAGCACTCAGGGCAAGGGAAACAACCTCTGCCTTTGCAATTATCGCAAGTGGCTGATCTGGCGTTTGATGATGGCTCTGGCTCACCGAATCCAAAGATACCTCCTGACTTGATCGTCCCTGTCCCTTTGCAGCGACCACAGGCTACATTCTTTACATCTCCACACTTCGTGCACATCCCAAGAGACCTGCAAAAGTTGTTTTTTTTTTTCAGAAACATAGGATTGTATGGATAATAGATTCAAGAACAAGTCTAGTTTCATTCAGCTATAGGACAGTTGCAGCCTATATCACATTTCTTGGAGAATTCAGTTATAAGACCACCAATGCCTACACAGTCTCTCTCCATTACAAAAGTCAGTTTATTTTTCTTTTCTTTTCAGAATCTATAATCATAAACTCATAATCATAACAGTTTAATCCTTTGAACATGAAGCTATCATTCAATACCTGAAGATTTCAAAACTTTTTCAGTGAGGACTGCAGAATTTCAAGAAAATTATTACTTTTTAACAGTGGAGAGAACTTGGAAGAAAGTGAAAGACAAAAGACATAACCCAACAGAGGCTTTTTGATGTCGGAATCTATCCTTTTGGTAGATATCAAACAATTTATCACAAAGAAACTCCTAAAGTTTTACCATTTTCACATGTTCAGCAAACTGAGAAAATAAAATAAAAAAACAATCAAAACCCCACTATACGCAGTTACTACAAGCATCATCGATTCGTCTACATCATCTCATACGTCAGTAAGCCATAACAAGCAAAACAATTCACATCCAAAGTCTGATACTTTATGACATGGCTTATCACACAGAACATGAATTGATTGAGGAAATGAGATAATGATACTTGTTACCTTCTCTGAGCAGCGGCAATGAAAGCATCAACTTTTGGAGCAGCGATGGTGGCGCCGAGAAGCAGAGCCCCTACTGCGAAACCCGCAACTTCGTTTGATGTTAAGCTCTGCATCCTCTCTCTCTCTCTCTCTCTTCTTCCTCCCTTTCCTCACCTCTTCTCTCCTCCGTACCTTGATAATGATATCCTGAAGTCGAAAAGCTGTTATAAATAGTTTGTACCATAGAATTAGCAAGTTGGCCTATTAGCTCAGTTGGTTAGAGCGTCGTGCTAATAACGCGAAGGTCACAGGTTCGATCCCTCTATAGGCCACTTCTTTATTATCTTTATGTTATTTGTCCTCTCCTTTAAATTTTATTGTTTTATTTTTGTCAACACAAGTGGCCTATTAGCTCAGTTGGTTAGAGCGTCGTGCTAATAACGCGAAGGTCACAGGTTCGATCCCTGTATAGGCCATTATATTTTCCTTTTTTGTATTGATTCCTTTATTTTCTAACTATTTTTATTTGCACCCCGTACGTTTCGATATAATCAATTTCATCCCAATAAAAAAAATTAAAGGAAAATCGCGAAATCTCCTATGGCCTTGTAGGGTTTAAAAACTTGGTTGTTTACTCCGTCACTCTCTCTCTCTGAAACTGCAACCGAAAGAAGAAGCGATAGCGTTTCGTCTATCCTCATTCAGACAAGCCGACAAGTGTTGTCGACATCTCTTCAAGCTTTTTGACTTACAAATTCGTGTTGTTAAGTCAGTTCCTGAATCTTCCGCCCCTAAAGATAAGAGTTTGAGATCAGCAATGGAGACAGCAGATCTAAATGATTATACAGTTATCAAGGAAGGAGAAGCTGAGATTCTAATGCACAAGAAGAACAAAGTCTTCTTCAACAAAGCTCAGGTTTCATGTTCTTTGCCTTCTTCCTCTGTTTCTAATTGGTTTTAATTTTCTGCAATGATAATTGATTGGATTGAATCAAGGGCAATCTCAGGATTGATCAAGTTATTAGCTTTTGGGGCTTTTCTTTCGTTTGAGATTGCAAGTTTAGTGCTTTTGCTTCTAATTGTTACTAACTAGTTAGCTGTTAATATGTTATGTGTTAGTTTCATCGTTGTGTTTGGGAGAAACTAAAAGGAATATTTTTTTATTGTGAGGTGGACTTATTGATTGTGGTGTTATGGTTAGGTGAATAATAGGGACATGTCCATTGCTGTCCTGAGGGCGTTTATATCCAAACGCAAGCAAGAGCATGATGCGATGTTATCCAAAAGAGCTAGATCTTCTGGTAAAGTGGTTGAAAAGGATGTCTCTGAAGTTTCCAAGGAAGGAGCTCCTACTGAAAACGGTGAGGATAATGGTAAAACTAACGGAGAAGAACATGAGGCATCATCTAAGGATGGATCGAAGGAAGCTGCCAAGACCACGTATGAACCGGCCCGAAGGGAACTCAAGCCGCCAAGAGTCCTTGAGGTGTACTACCTCTTTTCTTTCCTTTACGATTGTAATAACTGTACTTTGTTTAGTTGTGCTTTCCTGTTAGATAACGGTCTTAACATTGGTAGGCACTGTCAGCTTCTGGGTTGCGGGCTTTGAGATACGCTCGTGAAGTTGAAGGAATTGGTCAAGTTGTGGCTTTAGATAATGACCCAGGTACTTGTTTTCTCCCAACATCTGTGCTTGTGAAGACGTTTTAAAACTTTTATTTTAATTTCTCAGAATAATAAAGTATTATCCTTTTTTTTTTTCTATAAAAGCATCGGTTGAAGCTTGCCAGAGAAACATAAAGTTCAATGGCTTGATGTCTACTTCAAAGGTCGAGTCACATCTCACTGATGCTCGTGTCCATATGCTCACCAACCCAAAAGAATTCGATGTGGTATGCCTCCAATTTTCTTTTGCTCATTTAGTAAAAAGAAAAACTGAAAGTTTCTTCATCTAATTGACTGTCTTATTGTGTTAATTTTTTGGTTAATTGATGTCTTAGGTTGATCTTGATCCATATGGTGCGCCGTCTATCTTCCTTGATTCAGCTGTTCAATCAGTTGCCGATGGTGGGTTGCTCATGTGTACAGCAACTGACATGGCAGTGTTGTGTGGTGCTAATGGTGAGGTTTGCTATTCCAAGTAAGTATATATGACCTTATTCTCAAGACAAATACTATATGATTTTGTCTTTAATTTCTTAAACATGTCCATTATTAGATATGGTTCCTATCCACTGAAAGGCAAATATTGTCACGAGATGGCCTTGCGGATCCTCCTCGCTAGCATTGAGGTAATTGTTTTACTATTTCTTCTCTAAAAGCTCCTTATTTTCGATCTATTGACTTTAGTATATTGTTTGATTGGCAGAGCCATGCTAACCGCTACAAGCGGTATATCGTTCCTGTGCTATCAGTCCAAATTGATTTCTACGCCCGTGTTTTCGTCCGTGTCTACACGTAAGTCTCTCTTCTCAACAAACACTTCCCTCAGCTAGAAACAAGCAAAAGATTTTAACCTTTTATAAAATGCAGTTCGGCGAGTGCAATGAAGAACACTCCACTAAAGCTCTCTTACGTCTATCAATGCATTGGTTGTGACTCCTTTCATCTTCAATCCGTTGGAAGATCTCTCCCTAAGGTTTCATGTCTGTCTCTTTTGCGTACTTAGTTTCTGAAACTCGACTTTATTTATTATCCTCTTTTTGTTGCAGCATAACAGTGTGAGGTATCAAGCAGGACTTGGTCCCGTTGTTCCTCAGGACTGCACTCACTGTGGGAAGAAATACAACATGGGTGGGCCGATATGGTCTGCTCCAATGCATGATCAAGAATGGGTGACTTCGATACTGAACGGTGTTAAGTCCATGAAAGATAGATATCCTGCTTACAACAAAATATGCTCTATGCTTACCACAATCTCAGAGGAACTGCCAGATGTTCCGCTCTTTTTGAGCCTTCACAATCTCGCTGCAACGCTGAAATGTACTTCGCCTTCAGCTGCTATGTTTAGATCAGCTGTGATCAATGCAAAGTACCGTGTCTCCGGGTCACATGTGAACCCTCTCGGGATTAAAACTGATGCTCCTATGGAGATCATCTGGGACATCATGCGTTGCTGGGTAAAACTAAGCTTTTTAACTGTGTTCTTGGCCAGTGATACTGATTAAAACTGTTTTGGTTTTATAGGTGAAGAATCATCCTGTGAAGGCGCAGTCACCTGACCATCCTGGGAGTGTGATTCTGTCTAAAGAACCGTCTCATCAGGTTCTTCTTTCGTTTTGCCATTGTTATAATGCTCGATTAAATTATAATCTTAAAACAATGTTTTTCTTTTGGGCAGGCTGACTTTTCGCGCCACGTTGGTTCACTAAGCAAAGCACAGGTGAAGAAAGTAGCGAGGTTTCTGCCGAATCCAGAGAAGCATTGGGGACCAAAGGTGAGGGCTGGTCGTCAAATCACAAGCAAACACGTGTCGCTTATTGGTCATGAAGCTGTGAACGGTCATCTCAATGGCCACAAGGAAGCAGCAGGAGCTGAAGAAGAAGAAGAAGAGGAGAAAGAAGATGTCGTTGAGGATGAGCCAGAGATGAAACGCCAGAAGATTACAGAGGTTATTGCCTCGTCATCATAGAGGTTAATGTTTACACAGAAATTTTAGATTTTGAACTGCAAAAGATTTGCTTTTTTTTTTTTTCATTTGAAACACTATTCATCATGTTCTGCGTTTTTGTTCAAAGCACACATATTGAACTTTTAAATATCGATTTTTTAATCTTATTTAGTAGTCTCATACTATCTTTAAACCACTGAATCCGAACAGAGACAGTCTCGGCTACTATCAGAGTATCAGATCGTGCGCAACAAATAAATAAATATTCCCATCGGTCACCTAGGTGATTTATGTTCGAAACCCGGCAACTGCGTTAGACATTTTTTAATGTCCGAACCTGTTTAATTGCTGCAGCTATTACATGGCCTAATATGAGAAAATACTCAAATAAATATTGAACTTACATATTTTTGTCAAAGAAAAAATACATGAACTCTACGTTAATCCAAAAAAAAAAAACATATGGAATTGCGTTGACTGAGCCAAATTAGATACTATTTTAGTCAACATTAAATTTCATTTAGCCGAAATCAAAACGGCGTTATTTTGCTAAACTGAAAAAAAAACTAATAAAATTCACCATGAAAATATTAAAATTACACATTTTTACTAAAAAGCATAAAATTCCATTGATCCAAAAATATAAATTTATTTTGGCCAAGACAAATCTCTTATATACTAAATCACAAGTCACATGACCAATCAAATTCTGACATATGATTTTTGCTTCAAATTAATTTTAAAAGCAAAATTAAATGTATTATTGATACAATTATATTTTCCTTAGATGAAAAATAAAGCTGCATGTGTCGAGTATAGATGAAAAATAAAGCTGTATGTGTCGAGTAAAGAAAGAACAAAAAGTTGCATATATCTAAACCGTATTCCTCAATTATAGCCATGATCCCTTTTTTTTTCAAGTAAACTGATTAGGCTAATCTGAATAAACTTCAAAATCATCTTTTTTGTGCACCGAACTATAAAATCATTTCAACAAATAAAATTTTCTACAAACCGGTCATCGTTCTGACGGGCATCTTCATATTTTCTTTCTTTCTACATTAATTTGATTTTTTTTATCATTCACCGCATGGATTATTTTTGTATGAAGGATTTCTCACTAAGTTTCATAACCTGCTTATATTAAACTTATGTTGCAATCTGTGTAAAAGATTGAGCATCAATCTTTGTATTGTTGAAGAAATGAAGAGAAATGTTCTGAGTTGGTAAAGGATGCAGAAGGCTTGACCATTCAAAATTTAGGTAAACAATAACCTTCTTTACCTTTTTTTTAATCTTTGCAATTTCTTAAAGTTAAATTTCTAATCATTTTCTGTAATTAATTTTGAAAAAATTAAAATTTTTTTTTTTTTTGAAATTTCATAAGTTTTCTTTTACAATTTTCCTATGTTGTTGTGATGACTATCTAAAAACAGAAAACAATTAATGTTTTAGATAAACACTTTTCCCAAACCCTTTAAATAATAATTCAAGAAAACGTTTTTTATAAAACAAGGTAGATTTGTAAATTTTAATCTTAGAAAAAATAGGCAATGTGGATAAAAACTAAAATAAGTAAGATTAAAAATCAAAATTTTTACTTTAAAAAAATTCAAAATTTTAATCTCAATAATATTGAAAAATATGGCAAACATGTAAACCATTTAATATCAAAATTATTGTTTAAGCCCTCCTATTTTCAACCTCTCTCTTTAAATTTGAAGGCACCATTGTTATTCAGGTTCAGAAATGATTTTGACATAAAATAATTTAGTTCTGAATTCTTATTGAAGATTATAACATGTTCAAAAAAAAATTAAAGTCAGTAACATGTTCAAAAAAAATTAAAAGTTTGTAAAATTGATCTGTGCATTAGCACGGCGGGTGATACTAGTTATATATAAACCAAGAATCCAAAATCCGAACTGAAAACAAGTTATATCTTTTGGATCAGTGAAACATTCACGTTTTTTAGTAAAAAAACGTAAGCTCACTATTTTATAGTGAATTTTGTTAGTTTTTTTAATATTTTAGTAAAACGACATCGTTTTATTTCTATCAACAAAATAAATGTCGGTTAAGTGAAAATTAATATTGACTAAAGAGTTCATACCTTTTTTTAATTGATGAAGAGTTCATACCTTTTTTTGGGTAGAAGTGTGTAAGTTCAGTATTTATTTGACCGTTTTCTCGGCCCAATATTGGTCCAAACATATAAGATAAACCGTCATAATTGATTTATGTGAACAAAATAAATGTCTGTTAAGTGAAAATTAATATTGATTAAAATACACTTAATTTAGCTTAGTCAACACAAATTCATATTTTTTTTGGATTGACGAAGAGTTTGTACATTTTTTTGGTAAAAGAACGTAAGTTCAGTATTTATTTGACCGTTTTCTCGGCCCAATATTGGTCCAAACATATAAGATACACCGTCATACTTGATTTCTGTGAAAAAAATAAATGTCGGTTAAGTGAAAATTAATATTAATTAAAAACACACCAAATTTAGCTCATGCAACACAAATTCATATGTTTTTTGGATTGACGAAGAGTTCGTACCTTTTTTGGTAAAAGTGTATAAGTTCAGTATTTATTTGACTGTGTTTTCTCGGCATAATATTGGTCCAAACATATAAGATACCCCGTCATAATTGATTTATGTTAACAAAATAAATGTCGGTTAAGTGAAAATTAATATTGATTAAAAATACACCTAATTTAGCTCAGTCAACAAAAAGTTATACGTTTTTTGGATTGACGAAGAGTCCATACCTTTTTTTTGGTAAAAGTGTGTAAGTTCACTATTTATTTGACCGTGTTTTCTCGGCCCAATATTAGCCCAAACATATAAGATAAACCGTCATAATTGATTTATCCGAACAAAATAAATGTCGGTAAAGTAAAAATTAACATTGATTAAAAATACACCTAATTTAGCTTAGTCAATACAAATTCATATGTTTTTTTGAATTGACGATTATTTCGTACCTTTTTTTGGTAAAAATGTGTAAGTTCAATATTTATTTGACCGTGTTTTTCCGGCCTAATATTGGCCCAAAAATGATTTCTGTAAACAAAATAAATGTCGGTTAAGTGAAAATTAATATTGACTAAAGAGTTCATACCTTTTTTTAATTGATGAAGAGTTCATACCTTTTTTTGGGTAGAAGTGTGTAAGTTCAGTATTTATTTGACCGTGTTTTCTCGGCATAATATTGGCCTTAACATATAAGATACACCGTCATAATTGATTTATTCGAACAAAATAAATGCCGGTTAAGTGAAAATTAATATTGATTAAAAAATACACCTAATTTAGCTCAGTCAACAAAAAGTTATACGTTTTTTGGATTGACGAAGAGTCCATACCTTTTTTTTGGTAAAAGTGTGTAAGTTCACTATTTATTTGACCGTGTTTTCTCGGCCCAATATTAGCCCAAACATATAAGATAAACCGTCATAATTGATTTATCCGAACAAAATAAATGTCGGTAAAGTAAAAATTAACATTGATTAAAAATACACCTAATTTAGCTCAGTCAACAAAAATTTATATGTTTTTTGGATTGACGAAGAGTTCGTACCTTTTTTTTTGATAAAAATGTGTAAGTTCAGTATTTATTTGACCGTGTTTTCTCGGCATAATATTGGCCTTAACATATAAGATACACCGTCATAATTGATTTATTCGAACAAAATAAATGCCGGTTAAGTGAAAATTAATATTGATTAAAAAATACACCTAATTTAGCTCAGTCAATACAAATTCAAATATTTTTTTGAATTGACGAAGATTTCGTATCTTTTTTTGGTAAAAATGTGTAAGTTCAATATTTATTTGACCGTGTTTTTTGGGCCTAATATTGGCCCAAAAATGATTTCTGTAAACAAAATAAATGTCGGTTAAATGAAAATTAATATTGATTAAAAATACACCTAATTTAGTTCAGTCAACAAAAATTTATATGTTTTTTGGATTGACGAAGAGTTCGTACCTTTTTTTGGTAAAAATATGTAAGTTCAGTATTTATTTGACCGTGTTTTCTCTGCCCAATATTGGCCTTAACATATAAGATACACCGTCATAATTGATTTATGCGAACAAAATAAATGCCGGTTAAGTGAAAATTAATATTGATTAAAAAATACACCTAATTTAGCTCAGTCAATACAAATTTATATGTTTTTTTGAATTGACGAAGAGTTCGTACTTTTTTTTGGTAAAAGTGTGTAAATTCAATATATTTTTGACCGTGTTTTCTCGGGCCAATTTAGTCCAAACATATAAAATACATCGTCATAATTAATTTCTGTGAATAAAATAAATGTCGATTAAGTAAAAATTAATATTGATTAAAATACATCTAATTTAGGTCAGTCAATACAAATTCATTGACGAAGAATTCATACCTTTTTTCGGTAAAAATGCGTAAGTTTATTATTTATTTGACTGTTTTTTCACCCTAATATTGGTCCAAGTATACCGTCGTAATTAATTTCTGCGAAAAACATAAATGTCGGTTAAATGAAAATTAATATTAATTAAAAATACATCTAATTTAGCATAGTCAATACAAATTCATTGACGAAGAGTTGGTACTTTTTTTTTGGTAAAAATGTGTAAATTTATTATTTATTTGAATGTTTTTTACACCCCAAAATTGGCCCAAACATATAAATAAGATACGATACACCGTCGTAAAATCATATAATCCTTGAGTGGTAATATTTACGAATATTTTTGGTCCATTCTCACAAAATAGTTTGAACTCTCTTCTCTCTCAGAGCAATGGCGAAACTCTTCGGTTTTCCAATTAACGTCGAAGAAGACGGTGGACGTGGTGGTGGTGGTGGTAGCTCAACCAATGCGGAGGCTTCTCGATCTGCCATGAACTTATCCGCCGGCTTGCCTCAGAGAGAAACCAATCCATATCCCCGTTTCTCAGAGTCTGGATCGTCCCCTATGGATTCGGAATCGAATCTGGAGAACTCCTTCATCGATTTCTTCGGTAGAGAGTCGCACGAGATCGAGACGGCCGGGCGGAATCAGATGCAACGTGTCTCGCGTGGTGTAGACATGGAGGAGGATGGGGAGATTGATTTAAGGCTCGGAATCGGGTCCGGGGCTGGGTCGGGTCAGATACGGTGTGATTCGGTTACAGGGGATAAGGAAACTGATTCGGGTCGGGTCGAAGCTGGTACGGATCTTATTGAAGAGCTCTTTTGCGCGGAGGAGGAAGAAGGCATGTTGATGGCTGATGACGAAGTACTCGATTGGGAATTAGATCCTGTCCAACCTACTAGTCATGTGGAGGAAGGAGATGAATTGGCGTTACCTGTTAACAACGATGCTCTACTTGAAGATTTTAACGAAGAAGCTCTAGACGATTTCATGATGGGCGTTTTTGAAGGCAGTTCTATTATGGATGTGACTTACGAAGACATTCTAGCTATTTTTCCTGAACCCGGTGGTGACGACCATGTAGATTACTTTGATGTTTTTGTGCAACCATTCGATCAAGAGCCTTCGGTCATGGCAAGTCCTCCCGCGTCCAAAAGGGTTGTTGATGAGCTTCCTGTTGTGGAGATCACCTCTGAGGAACTGAGCAGCGGGAACATTGCTTGCGCGATCTGCGTTGGTGATTTTGTGGTGAAGGAGAAAGTTTCTAGGCTTCCTTGTTGGCATTACTATCATGGAGAGTGTATACTACCTTGGCTAGAGATGAAGAACACATGCCCGGTTTGTCGGTTTGAGCTTCCTACTGATGATCTTGAGTATGAAAGGAATAGGAGAGATCATAGAGGCTAGGGATTTTAATGTATGAGTAGATGATGTAGTTGTGTCCTTTTTTATCTTTCGGTATAGTGTGTCTCTTCTGATTCTGATTTGTTATGATGATAATGATGCTGTACATACTGGGTGTAGAAAGATATATAAATGGAAAAAAAAAGGAACTTTTGCATCTGTATCTTGTTCTTCAAGCTATTTAGGCTCACTAAATTTCTTAGACGTTGCTGAGAATTTTCCAATTTGACAGTTTGTTTATGAAGTAACTTTGATTAGATTCTAAATGTGATTTAATTTTTTTATAGAGGTGATTTTGATAACTGCTCCAAAAGTCCTTTTAATATTTATTAGAGATTTTACCGCGCGTATCTGTCGTTTGTCTATAAAATTATATGATATTAATGTTAAATATAACTTAAACCTTAGATTTTTTTAAAAAAATTAAGTTTGTTTTTTAAATATTACGTCATTTATTTGTTTCGAAATATTTTATTTGTTTGAAATATCATTAATTTACGTTAACATATTAAATTTTTCTATTAAAATTTTAGTAATCATGTTTAAATCTTTCTTAAAATTTATAATACTCTACATTTAATAAAATAAAAATGTTTTCTATTATAGTATGTATATTATATATTTTTTATAGATCATCTGATTGAATTTAAATTATTTTTTTGAAATATAGGTAAATAACCTTTATTTCATATAAATATAAAATTTTATAAATGTGTAATAATTTCTAATATTTAAATCTGTAAATTTTGATGACCAATAAAATGATTCAGTAATTCTTTAAGTTTTGAAGCCATAATTTATTTTCAGTAACCTTTTTGGTATTTATTTTTTTGTAAATAATTATTTACTATAAAAATGTGAAATATATAGTAGATTTCAGTATGAACGATTCCATATTTAGTTACTAAATAATAGTACTTTTGATAGATTGCATTACACATATGCAGATATATTAGTCACTGGTAAATTTAAAAAAGTTATAACCTTGGAATATTGTTTGTATATTGTTGGACCAGAATTTAGCACTAAATCCTTCCCGCCAAAATGATAAGAAACCGGCTAACGACGACTTCGAGTTGAGCTTAGACAGGCCCATGAGAACTCGTAACTCGAAGTCGGCCCATAGAGCCCGAGGTTCTTTGAGTATGAATAAGTCAAAGAACAAAGAGAATCATTCTCCTTATATATCGGAGAGTGATCAATAAAGAATAGGTCGTAGCTAGAAAGGTGGAGCATGTGCAACAAATTATTAGCCATATTACTAGCTTCTTGCAGCAACCTTGCTCTCATATAAAAGAGGCCTTGGATCTAACGAAGAATGCATCTTCTCCGGGGACGAAACAAAGACAAAAAGGATGAAAACAAAAGAATAAAGACTGACGAAGAGGTGGAGAGACTTCGGTCTCGGCAAGATCGACATCTTCTTCCACCAACACATGATGTAATCATTATATCTCTGTTTAATGATTAAACAAGTCATCCATTTCTTTATGGTTTAAGAAGAACAAGAGAGATGAGATTCCCAATAATCATCTCACGACGTAAACACATCTTTGTAATTGTGAAAACAAGAATCCATGACGATAGCGACCCTCGTATCATGTTAATGATCGACCTTATCTTCATACGACAAGATCGATCTAAAGAGATCATATGCAGTTCGATAACTTATCAATCGTACACTAACTACTAATTATTCAAGACAAGAGAGCTTGAAGCAAACATCGAGCTCGAGACCGACGAAGTCGAGGTCTCGCCCATGACCGAAGAAACCGACATATTTTTCGAGATGATTATAATCGAACTATGTTTAGACTTGATCCCTTGACGGGTACGTAGGCAGCTCGATCCCGAGTTCAGTCACGATCCTTCGTAATCCCGATATCCCTATGATATTCGACCTGCGAATATAGTCCATTCTTGTTGACTCATACTTGATTACATCGTTGTGTTCTAAAGATATCGTTGCCCATATTATTTCTTCCCTAGATTGAACTCCCGATCACTATCAAATTCTTAGTGTAGATTTTAGGATCTACATATATCACAGTAGAAACTTATTTCCACTATTCTTAAGCTTACGAAAGTGTTGGAGTAGGAAGAAGTAATTTAGAATTTTTTTTTAAAATTGTAAAAAATTCTCAATGCATTAATTGGTGATGTTCTGACCAAAATTCTTATAAATAATGATGGAAAAATCTAATGGTATATTGATAGATTGAAGGTAACAATTAAAAAATGTAAATGCGATTTTCTGAGAATCAAAAGCAGCTCTAAACAACTTATTAATTCATAAATGTTTATCTTATAATTTTGTGTTTAAAACATATTTAAGCTTATTTCTATTTTATATTGACATATATGTTTTTTAAGAATGTCAACACTTTTAAAATTTAATTTTCAAAAACTTAACCTAGATATTTAGTTAATTTCTTCTTGGTACTTTTTAGTCATTTTAAACTGATTTTAACCCTTTTTGGTTTTGAGAAATTGATTTTAACATAATTATTTTTGAAAGTTAGTGTATGTAATTTTGTCGTATATTAAGAATTTATGGTTAACTAATGTAAATATAAATACTTTTTTTTGTTAATTGTTTTTTGGAAATTTTCATTTATTTAAAATTATTTTTTTGAAAATAGTGAAATTCTGACTTGTATTTTTTCGTTCTCATAATATTTTCTCTTTAGTGAGAGCTTAGCAAGTTTAACTTGTTTAAGAGAAGATATATTTGAATTTTACATAAACCTAATATGTTTTTTTTTGTAATGATACCAATAGAAAAACGGTAAAACTAATCAACGCTTCTATTTGCCGACAAAAAAAAAATCAACGCTTCTATTTTAATTTTTTGGTTAGTAATCCTAAGTTCACATTGTTGTTAAGCCAAACATAACAACCAAGTCCATAAACAATTATTTCTGAATTTATTAATAGAAGAATGCATACTTGCTGATGGTTAAACATGTATATTTCGTCTATATTTTATAAGTAATATTATTGATCAATATGATTAATATTCAAATTTCCATATCCTAAGTACACTATACAGTTTAAAATTTTACTTAGTTAGATATGAGTTGAGGTAATCCAGTTTGCACAAATGATAAGAAGCTAATGACTTTGAAGATGATGACAACCAGCACGAAGAACATGTCTTAATAAGGAACTCAAGTTTGTATGATACGTGCAGATTCTAAACTTCAAGATTAATATCGCTGCAGTATGATCAAAGTATTTTGTCTTTTTTTTTCATTCAATCCTCGACAACCAAAGGAAAGACACAAATAAGTAATGTAAAAAGCTGTAAATCATAATAGTATTCCATATACTGTATTAAAGCGAAATTGTACAACACACATGCTTGTGAACGGAATACCTTAATTTCAGAAATCATTATTCACTACTTTAAAAAATGCAAAAACAAAAAGATCGAAAATAGTTTAGATAAAATTCTGCTAGATTCCCTCGTGTCCCTTTGTTATTGCTGCTCAGCCTGCTCCAGTCCTACTTCAAGGTGGATCTAGGCGACGCACACTACTTGCCAAGCTTCTCAAACGTATGATACATCACTGGTCTACCCTCTTCTCCTAGAGACTCAAATGTCCTCTCTCTAAACCCATAATCTTCCAAGTATACACTAATTTCCGGCTTGTACGCGCTCACAGCGACACTCTACAGAGAATTTGTTGGGATCAAAGCAAGACAGAAGCCTTCTCACCAGCTGATTCAGCTGGATAGTGTTGAAGTCATAACCCACAGCTTCAAAGCGACAGTAGCTAACCCCATCTTCAGTGGTCAAAGATGAAGAAAAATGGAAATCTCGAGCTTTGCAAGATCGTTCCCGGCACAAAGATCGCTTCATAAATGAAAAGGAAGGAATGTACCTGGTTTTGGCATGTATCCTTGTAGAATGAACTTGACAGTGTTTAGCTACTCTTTTGCAACAACAACTACAAATTACAAAGAGAGTTTAATTGTTGAATGCACCACAAATCTGGTATATCTACATACCTCCCATCTTGAAGGTTCATATTTCTTTGGATCCAGGTAAATCTCAGGTTCTAGGTGAACGTACCTGAAATAAGTGAGCCGTATGATATTGGCTAAATACAAAAATATGAAAAATGGAAAGCAAAAGATGCTTTATTGTTTAAAGATAATCCAGCATGTCTCCTTCAATTGATTTTATGAAGTAGCCATCGCAGATCTGAGACTTATTAGGGATCATTTTCAAGAATCTGCTGAGAAAATTATGAATTTTTTGGAGATTCAGAAAGAATCACCAATGTTAACTATTACATTTAACTTTATGCCTGAAAAATTGAAATTTAATATTACATGTAACGAAAATAGAGAATACAAATCATTATACGAATACATGAGGAAACAAAATAATGATTCTAAGCTCAATCAATCTGACAAAAAAAAATGCTATTCTTCAAGAGGAGAAGATGAAAGCAATCAGATGATGTCAGCCATATGCAACAAAATAGGACATCACCACATACATATTAAATCAAATCGAGCAAAGATTAACATTACCTAAACCGGAAACAGGAAGTTAGGCTGGAAGGAAAGTGTTCCCAAACTCAATCTGCTGTTGATCTCATCATCATCACCTTCTTTCTTCTTATCAGACTTATTCTTTCTGCTGACAGTAAGATGAATTTACTTTCTCGGGTGAAGCTTCTTGCTTGCTCCTCTCCATATAGTTTCCTCCTCTACTGAAATTATTCTCATACAACTGCGCATCCACAATCTTTCTTTTTTTTTACTCTTTTATTTCTTGCTCATCTTACTTTATAACTTTCTCGACTCTGATTCAATGAAACGAAAAATTGTACAATTGGATAAATCTAATCAGGCGTACAATTCCATGGTAATTCGGAAACAAAGAGATTGAGTGCTAAAGTATAAATAATAAAATAATACCTGACTTTCAGAGGTAGAGAACAACAAATCGTCGTGGTGTAATGAATCTCGAGTCGAGGGTTCGTATTTTAGATAACTCGGCTCGGATAACAATAGTTAACGGACCTGTTTTATCATCAAGGGGTTTATATAAGAGGAGAAACAAAGGGAGGTGGAAAGATATTCTAATGAAGATAGGAGCAAGAGCAAGAGCGGTACGAACATTCTGCTTAGAAAAAGAGATGGGCTATTCCATAGAAGGCTACTTTCAATTTTGTTCAGCCCAAATTTACTGGCCCGGTTATATTCTTTGTCGACAAAATATAGATGTGACGTGGAACTATAAAGCTTCGTGATTGGTTGATTTTTTAGTCTGACGTGGATAGGCTGAAAACACTCTCTCAGTCCTTTTTATATATTGGAACTAGGGCCGGTCCACCCTACGGGCGGGAAGTTATAATAAAATTGATTTTATAATAATTTATGAAGTAATTTAAAATTATGATAGATTAAAAAATATTATAAACGAAAAAATAATGAAAGACTTATGAGATCATTATAATTATTTTTTTTTGTTTTGAATTATAATGATAGTACATTTCACTATTCTCTGATAAATAACATTATATTTTTAATATTTATTTTAATTCAAATGTTTTGTTTTATAATATTCTTAATTAAACTAACTTATGACTCAAAACTTGAAGTCATTCCTAAAGTAATTCATGTTTTTTTTTTGTGATGTAATTGTATATTCCCTTTGTATGTATGTTTTGTAACATTTTGTTAAGAGAAGTATATAATAATGTTTATGGGTTTTGAGAATTTTAGGATGTCGAAGGATTATTTATGTTAAGATTAGTTATATTTGAGTTAAAATGTTTTAATGAGGAGGTTCATTGAATGATTTAATGTGATAGTCAATGAGGATGCATGAATCCAACCGACTTCTGTAACGGTTCCAAAATTCAATCAAGGGTAGAAGAAGTGGAATCGAACAGCCAAATACGACGCCTTCCAACTGACCTTGATCGGAATTCAGCGTGGCTGGTGCAGCAAATCTTCATTGGCCGTAGGTTTGAACCGGAGTTGTTAAAACGCAGCAGATCTGTCTTTCGTTCGTCGACATTATTTTTGGAGAAGAAGCCGTCTCATGTGGGACCCCCTCATGTGTTACTTTACAGCCCAGAATCCCAATTATGTTAAGCTCAAAACACCGATCTAAAATATTTATTAACAAAAAGAGAAAAGCCCATTAATAATTGCGATTGAGTGAAACGGTGAGTATCATCCAAACCGGACACGAGTCGGCTTGTCAGAAACCGACTTTATGACGTGGCAAAGCAGGAGTGAGGCGAACATATTTTTATATATATAGATCTCTTTTATATATTGGGATCAATCAAGATTAATTTATACCTGTTCCAATCGAAGATTCTATTGTAAAAATATGTGTAGAAAATGAAGAATATTCATGTGTTTTACTTTTACCATCTGTGTTTATCTTTGCTTTTAGACGATGCGAAATACAGGTCGGCACGTCAGAGGTGGTTTGGTTTTGTTAGAGATGTTGCGACTTGCGGTAATCCCAGAGGTCTGGTCCAATACGGACGAGTCATGTGACTCTGTGACCAGCTTATGATGATTAATTGATTATGTCGGTTTAATATAGTCTTACATGGACTGTATCTAATTCAACATGCGGGCTTGGAGCCCACTATTAAATCCCTGAATTTTATAGGCCGTCATCTGGATTGATTCATTGGTATAGTAGCTACGAAATCTACGTTGAATATCAATCATGTTATCTTTATATTGCACGAGTTTTTTTTTTTGTCAGTTTTGAAAATTTGACGGCTCTAACCGCGGTTAAATTCGAGTGCGAGCAATGCATGCATTTGAAACTGACATCTAAAAATCACACTAAACTTCCAATAATCAAAACTTATAACGATGATCCGCATGTTTCATGTCACACAATAAAGATTAAATATTTATGCTCGGATATTTCAAATAAGTTTTGATAGTTCTTCATATTTTTGGATATTTTGGATGTTATTTTGCTAGCTATTTTCTAAACTTTTAGTTGTCTATTCAATATTTCCATGTTTCTTTCAGTTAGCTATTTTTTTCTTTTGGGAACATTCAGTTAAGTTAACTACTTCAATATATAGTAAATGAACCGAATCCCATTAGGAATAAGATTGTAAAAATAAAGAAAAGTTAATTAGTCATTTTCACATGGGAGTGGCCGGCTCCTTTCTGTGTAGTGAGTGACTCTACATATCTAAAGAGCCAAACTTCAAAACATCGAGTGTCGGTTTTTTCAATTATTTTATCATGGACAATCTTCTTTCTGGCTCTTGGATACCCAATTGGCTCAACATTATTTGCTATCTTCACATTCAACAATTATGGCCTTTTCTCATTCCATGTAACATAATCCACGTATAAATTTTAACCAATTTTTTTAAAAAATATTATAAGCTCCTCTATACTTAAATATGAAATGTATTCCTCAAAATGAAAACTAAGTAAAACAAAACGAGAAGAATTTATATATATATATATATATATATATATATATATACCAGCACCTGAACTAGACATAATGACATCTCGAAGTTTGAGTTACCAGAGTCCGATGTGAAAACAACCACAACAAACTATTCAATTTTCTTCTTAGAAGCATGTTCATTTTATGTATTAATCATAAGCAGTTTCGTGTCAGTTTAATTATCGTTAAATTTTTGTTACAAAATAAATATCGTTTTAGAATTTTATACAAAATTTATTAACAATATTCTTTAGTTTATTATTCTGTTGGTTGAAATATGATTAGATGTATGGGTAGTAATGTTTTTAATTTAAAAAATATACAAAATTAAATATTTTTTATTTTATGTGTAAAAATTTAAAACTACAATTAAAATGAAACGAAATAAATATTTTATTAGAAAACACTCACTTATATATTGAATACGCAAAGAAAGTGTATCTTGAAAGTGTATCTTTAAGAGACTTGTTATTTTAGTAGTTGATTTACAGGTGATTTTAAACTTTATTTGTGTCGATCTGTTTTCGATTAAAATGATTGAAGAAGTTCATAGAAACAGTTGCAAGAAAAAACCATGAATATAAAACGAATTTGTAGTTGGGGTGGGTGAATGACATCACATCGGAAATATTAATTACACCATTGAAAATGTTTCATTTGATAACTATTACCTCAATCATTTTGGGATTGAAATTTGAGCTCAAGTTTTCGAAGTTCTCCCACTTTGTCTTCTTGTCTCTTTGGATTTTCTTCCTCTTCTCCTTGAGGGACATGAACCATTTGCAGACCAATGTTCAAATTCAGAGTAATTAATATCAGGCAATATATATTTTAATATTTAAAACTAAATGGTGGACTTGTATTTTAAACACAACTTTGAATCAAATCCAGACTGATTAGTACCGCAATGTAACATCAAGTACAAATTATTAACCAATATCTATAGAGACAAATGCATTGTGCATGCATGTATCATGTATGCATGCACTTGATCATACTTGGATACCAAGCATAAAACTAATTTTAAAAATGGAAAAAAAATTTAAACCTAAAATAAACCAGGGAAATAATTAGGCAATGACAAGTAGGTCTTATGAGAATTATAAACCTTTTGCTAGACATGGTATATTAATAAAAAACATAATTCCCATGATTACGACTGACGATAATGATCTAAATTGGCAGTGATAGTGGAGCAAGACCTTAATAAAATTTAATTAGAAGAACCTCACTCATGATTTTGGCCTTTATTCGTATCATTCTATTACTATTCAACTAGAAGGAAAATGGATTACGTATCCGTGATTAATAGTATAAATTATTAACTAAAAGGTAAGAATTTTGTTTTGATTTTGTGTATTTCTCTTTTTTTTTTAAACGATTTTGTGTAGTTCTGTTGTTAAGATAGTAGTTTTATAATTTTTAGTTCTGTTGTTAAGATAGTAGTTTTATAAACAGGAGCTCACTTTTACGCAAATGAACGCACATCTTTATAACAAGTTAGGCATTTCTATTTATTAACATACGTTTGTGTGTTATCTCAATTTGGAGAATTTGAGGGCACGAACGAAGAAAATACAAAACTATAAATTGGGTCTATAATTATAAAGTTCTCACAAAAATAAGAGAAATGGAGTTGTAAAATTATCGTAAAAGGTGTGATGATATAATAAATTTTGCCTTTGGTGATTGGCTTATCCTTAATCCACCAATCAGTTGGACCCTCGTGACATCACTCATTTTTCATTAAAAATAGTGTATCGATAAAATAATAAAATAATATACCGGTAATTTCTAAAAGAAGAAAATCATTGGAAATTCAAATTCTCATATGGCAAGAAAACGAGTAAAAATTCAAATTTTTTAGATTCTTCTTGTTTTGTTGGAACAAATGTAGATATAGTTTGGCTAGAAGAGGATATATAGGTACCACAATTATCATTTTAATTACTAATTACATTAGGTTTCAGTTTGCATTTTTATTTATAAGATGGAAGATCTAAGAGATTTCTTTTTAAAGAATTGAAAATAAGGTAGGCCAGTATCGGTGGTAGTGTTACTGATGGGACCAAAACAATGAAACATTAAAAATACTTTATATATAGTTCATGATCCAATAAAAACAAATATCAAAATAATATTAGATAAAGTAAACACTAAGAAGAAAAAAAGCAAATTAGAAAGGAAGGTAAAAAGAAAAGAAATAAGAGAAAAAAAAACTTGAGGCTGTGGAAGAAGAACAAACCGAGCAAAAGGACATGAGACAGAAATAAAGAAGAAATAGACTTTGTCTGAATGATATGACTTGATGGTGTGTATTTGCCTTTCGTTTGACCAACACAGTACACACTCAAATTATGCAACTTGAGGGTTTAAGTCAGTCAACAAAGTTTAAGGTGATGTGAATTACACATTAAAAAGGAGTACTAATGGTTATAAACTTTTTCATTCAATATTATCAGTCGGTTTAAGATGAAAATCTATAACATCAGAGCTTGTTAATCTCAAATGTATATTTGATCTAAAATCCAAGAACTAGTTCAGTAGAAACTAGGGGGTCTCTCTCGAAAATGTGGTTTCCTCAAGTAGCAATGTATGTCCTCACTAAAACAGTAAAACCTGAAATCAACTTCTGAGAAAAACAACTTTAACGAAAAAGCCTTATTACTCCAATCATGTAACTTTCTGTCAACACCCAAAAAGTCTAAAGACGTCCAATATCAATTTGCAAATATTTTTGTTAACACTGTCGTTTTACAAATGGACTATAATAAACCCATGCATGCCTAAGTTATTTGATATTTAGAGAAACGTTTGATCAATTATCCGACTATCTAAAAAGTTTACCTGAAGCTTATGTATCGCGTATATTGTCAACGAGCCTAAGTCAGGAAACTATAGGACAAAACCAAACGATATCACTACAAGAAAACACAAATTTAACGACGGCCAAAATCGTCGTTATTTCCTCGGAAAAGAAGAGTTACGAGGAAATGGCGATGAAAGGCGTTTCGTCGTTATATGATTGTCGTAAGAGAAGATTCGTCGCCATTTCGTCGTTAATTAGCGAGGTTAAATTTTCCTCGTAAAGAAGAATTAAGATTTCGTCGTAAAGACCACGTTGGGTTTCCACGTAACGCGGTCGTTGTTTTTCCTCGTAAAAAACTCGTAAAGGATTCGTCGTAAAAGACTCGAAAAAACCTCTAAACAAATTCGTCGTAATAAAAACGTAAGGAACACGAAAAGAATTCGTCGTAATAGAATCGTAACGGAATCCACGTAAAATCCTCGTTAATTAATCCTCGATATTTCGTCGTTAATTTTCCTCGTTAATACATCGGGAATTAGCGACAAAATTACTTTGTTTTCTATTTACTGAATTTATAAATAAAAATTATATTTATTTAATTTATTAATAAAATTTTAATTGAAATTAAATCGAATAGAAAATTTTTTTTTGGCCGAATCAAAATGAAATTATATAATATATAAATAAGTTTTGAATTTTAAAATACAATAACAAAAAAAAAAACTAATGCTGCATTGCCGCGTCGTAGAATTCCTCGCTCCTTCTCGAGAGATCTGCCTCGTTGACTTGCACGGATGCCTCGCCTGGAATGGGGTTTTGTTGTTTCATGGTCCTGAACATGGCCTCCCATTCCGGATTTGTGGCCGCTATGACGTCCAAGAAGTTCTCGAGACCAGTCATACGAGCTGTGAACGACGATTTTGTCGAGGCCAACTCGTTTTGTGTCGACGACAGCTGATGTTGTGTCGTCTCCAACACGTCGCGCAGCTGAGAGACTTCATCATCCCGTCTCTGGCCATAAGAGGAAGTCGCTCTCGGAACATCGTTGACGGAACCAATCCCCAACACACGTCCCTTTTTCTTGGGAGCGACCTTAAAAAACAATAAAATATATATTAAAATTTAAATTTTAAAGTAAAATGGAATTAATAAAAAATTTATATAAAATTTACCTCCTCGTAAATTCTATCCACTTCTATTGTGCAAAAAAAAAACATTAATAATTAGTTTAGAAAAATAAAATTTAAAAAAATATAAATCAGGAATAAATTGTAAAAACTTACAGCGTAAATCTTGAACCACGTCCTTCTGATGTAGAGCGGAATATATAAGTTGTCTGGAAGAAATAAGTCGTCTGGAAGGTTTTCCAACTGGACGACTTACAAATAAGTCGTCTAGAAGGTTTGGACGACTTATTATAAGTCGTCTGGAAGGTTTTCCAACTGGACGACTTACAAATAAGTCGTCTAGAAGGTTTGGACGACTTATTATAAGTCGTCTGGAAGGTTTCCCAACTGAAGAAGTTCAATAAACATAGAGAAAATGAAGAAGTTCAATAAACATTGCCGCAGACGACTTAGCATTAAGTCGTCCAGAAGAGGTAAGTCGTCTAAAGAGGTCACTTTTGCAATTGAAAATTAAAAGGGACGACTTAATTATAAGTCGTCCGGGCTTTGTTTGTTAAAAAAAAACTTCAGACGACTTATAAATCATCTCTAATTCCACGTAAGGCTAGTTTTGCATTTGACCGAATCGTGTCAGATCTTTGACTATTTCTGGACG
>NC_027756.1:48278546-48292196 GCF_000695525.1 Brassica oleracea var. oleracea | reverse complement strand
CCTAATATTTCGTCGTAAATTCGTAGCAAAATTCAACTACCAGATTCGAAAATTTTCTATATATATGGAGGTTTGAACATAATTTTAAGCACACCAACAAGAAAAAAAACGTGAAAAAAATGTCGGGCTTGGGAAATATTTTCGAGTTGCGGAGGTGGATGTATATGCATAGAGATGCTAACGGGAGAGTGACGAAAGAATATCTTGCTGGGTTGGAGCGTTTTATGCATCAAGCAGATTCTACACCGCTCGCCCAAGAAAGCGGTAAAATATTCTGTCCTTGTAGGAAATGTAACAATTCAAAGTTGGCAAATCGTGAAAATGTTTGGAAGCATTTAGTAAATAGAGGTTTCACGCCAAATTATTATATCTGGTTTCAACATGGAGAAGGTTATAGTTATGATCAGAATGAAGCTAGTAGTAGTAATAGCAACTTTCAAGAAGAACCGGTTGATCATCAATTGCATAATGCACATAGTTACCATCAGGAGGATCAGCCGATGGTAGATTATGATAGGGTTCATGATATGGTAACTGATGCATTCGTAGCTCATGATGATGAAGATGAAGAACCTAACATAGATTCAAAAAAGTTTTATGAATCTATGTTAGGTTCTTCATCTTCATCATCATGAGCTACGAATGCATCAGTTACCATATCATGAACCCTATCATAATCTACCATCGGCTGATCCTCCTGATGGTAACTATGTGCATTATGCAATTGATGATCAGCCGGTTCTTCTTGAAAGTTGTTATTACTACTACTAGCTTCATTCTGATCATAACTATAACCTTCTCCATGTTGAAACCAGATATAATAATTTGGCGTGAAACCTCTATTTACTAAATGCTTCCAAACATTTTCACGATTTGCCAACTTTGAATTGTTACATTTCCTACAAGGACAGAATATTTTACCGCTTTCTTGGGCGAGCGGTGTAGAATCTGCTTGATGCATAAAACGCTCCAACCCAGCAAGATATTCTTTCGTCACTCTCCCGTTAGCATCTCTATGCATATACATCCACCTCCGCAACTCGAAAATATTTCCCAAGCCCGACATTTTTTTCACGTTTTTTTTCTTGTTGGTGTGCTTAAAATTATGTTCAAACCTCCATATATATAGAAAATTTTCGAATCTGGTAGTTGAATTTTGCTAGGAATTTACGACGAAAAATTAGGTTGGTGGCAAAAAAAACGTGTTAAGTTGGTGGATTTCTCGTTCTTTCCTCGTAAGTTATTTCCTCGTAAAACTCATGCTAAAATTACGACGAATTTGCGACGAAACACATTTTTCTCGGAAAAACCACGTTAACTTACGACGATTTTACGAGGAAAAGCTTTACTCGGTATTTTACAAGGCCATTACGAGGAAACTTTATTTCCTCGTAATTTCATCGTTAAGTCATCGTAATTTCACGAGGAATAGTTTTCCTCGTTAAATTTCCTTGCTAAATTGTGTTTTCTTGTAGTGTATCCTGAATTTTGATGACGTTACATGATACAAAGTCAAATAGTTCTACAACCAAACGATCCAATATGCGTTCGGCATTAGTCGATCTTCATATTTTTTTAACCAGCGAAGGGATAACATTAACATATATCTAATTAACTTAACTTAGTTCGTTAAATTAAGCAAAAAATATTGCTCTTAAATTGTAATTATTTTGCAAGTGTGTGGTTTTGAGTGGTTGTTGAGTCATCAGCTCCTAAATATATTAGGTTATATAGCCTTTGCCCTAGCCTTTATAAAACGACAAGCCAACCCTGCCTAACACATCTTGCTTTCCTAGTGCAACTATAAGGATCGTTTTTGTGTGGTTTTGTTTTTGTTAATAAAGGTCTTTGGGAATCTATATATAATAATATAAGAGTTAGATTTCTTGTATCAACACGATGTTCTCTAAGTAACTTGATTTAAGTACGTAACATTTGAAAAGAAAATTCAATTGTATATGGTGGACCAATGATTCATTATGTGAACTAAAAGATCAGTGTTCGATTACGACTCATTCAGGTTCAATCACTGTGAATGTTTTAGATGTCAAGAATACTTGGTCAATACTACTAGCTAGTCTCAGAGATTATAATGTATGTTTTTGTTCGGAATCATCGAAAAAGACACTCTAGAAGATTTGAAATGATTTGGTAATGCGCAATAAAGGGGTTATTAATTAGTATATGTGGGATTTACATGTCTAGTGTAATTGTATGGTTGGAATTTCAGTGTGGCATGGTTGTGTTTGAGTATGGCATGGTTGTGTCTAGAGCCCAAACGACAGTTTAGAACATAAATATATACATGGATAAAAAGAGGGTTTTTTTAAAATAATTTGGTGGTAATATTCTAATTAAATATTTATTATATTTCCAAAAGAAGGTTAAACTATCCACTTCCAGTCTTTAATTTGATAATTTAGATTTTACTTTCTGTGTGATATTTATAATAGAAAACACCCCAAGTTTTTTATATTTTATCTAGGACCTCAAAAAGTCTACGCATAAACCATAATAATGATGTTATAATGATGTTAATCAGAGAAGAGAAGCAAATCTCAAAGGTCCAAGAGATTATCTTCTTATTTTTCTATAGAAATAGAAGAGCAATTGGTGAGTTATGAAGATATTAGAACCAAATAAATATTATAAGCTTTATAAATTGACTTATCATCACTACTTTATATGTTGGCTAACAAAAGCATTAACTGATTCTAAACTTAAATAATTTTGAAACCCCACAACTAGAAACTACATTTTCTCTCTCTGATGTAAGCACATAACACTGATCCAGAACTTGATTTATCCACAATATACATATTATACCCCAGTCTTCAAATGTCAATCATGGATGAAAATCATGATCCACTAGATGGCCATGGTACTCTCTCATATACTTACATGCACCGGAAACAACTTGCCATTTGGTTGTTAAACTAAATAACTAATCCTAGCATGATCGATGTACCACATCCACATCCTTGTATCATAAACACATCCAAAGTTATGCTTATGTGTGTTGATAAATTATGACACCCTGAATGCATGCGTGTAATGGTTATGTTTGTATCAGTATAAGGAATACTTTCTCTAGTATCAGTCTCATCCATCGAGCCATCAACCGATACAATATCCCAAAGGGACAACCAAATTAGTCATTTTAAACAATCAAAAAATAAAAAAGTATTTGTAGATTTATATGGCGACCTATTATATTTTCTTTTGAAAGATAACTAACTAGCCTTCTCAATAATTTTAAGGAAAACAAAAACATGCCAATGGGTCATATAGAAGACATATATAAAGCCACCAATTTGCAAAAAAGTTTGGTCCACTTTTATGGCTTTCTCAGCTGTATAAACACCCCCTTGTCATCCAACCTCCACCATTATCTCACCCTCTTTGAGCTCTAGAGAGAGAAATTGACCATGCAGCCACATTATGATAGCTCAAGTCTTAACAACATGCAACAGCAAGACTACTTCTACTTAAACCATTACTACAACAACTTAAACCCTTCCAACAACAATCTCAATATTTTCCCATACCCTCAATTTCAAGAACTTAATCTACAATCTCCTGCAAGCAACAACTCTACCACGTCAGATGAAGCAACTGAAGATATATTCGTCATCAACGAGAGAAAGCAAAGACGTATGGTATCTAACAGAGAATCAGCAAGAAGGTCAAGAATGAGAAAGCAAAGACACTTAGATGAGCTTCTCTCGCAGGTTGCTTGGCTTAGAAGCGAGAACCAGCAGCTTTTAGAAAAGCTTAACCAAGCCTCGAATAGCAATGATCTTGTTCTTCAAGAGAACTCGAGTCTTAAAGAGAAAAACTTGGCGCTTCATCAAGTTATCACATCCATGAAGAAGGTTATAGGAGCAGGAGGAAGCAGAAGCATCAATGGCAGATACTCTTCTGCTTCCTTGGATCATGACTTCTCTTCTATTACAGATGGAACTCATCAGCCATCATGAGTTGTTTATTATGATCCAACTTTTTAAATTCTGCCTCTAGTCGATATCTGTTTTCTTTGTTTGGTATCCGTCAAATTACGGCCCATATATATCTTTTGAGCCGTAAGCAAAAGCGGATTTTTATGTATCTTTTCTCTGGGCCAGACTTAGGTCTAGCACCGTTTCCAACACTATTTTTCTACGGTTTAACTACGTACCAAAGTATATTTTTAACATTTTTAGTATGAAGCCATAAAAAAGCAAAATTCATACAACTTTTTTTTTTATAAAAACAGAAATAAACCAAAATAAAATTACCAATAAATGACATAATAAGCTCAAAAGAGCATATAGATATAACTCGCCAAAGATTGAGATAATACTAATCAATAAACTAAATTTCACGAGTTCTCGAGCCATTAAAACATTACTGAAAAACATCTTCAGTGAGTAGTTGTTACAGACAGGGGGGGCTATAACCGGTTACGTATGACTGTGGTTTGTGTTCTCTGGTAACAGTAGTTGCGATTCTCATGTCCACTTGATTTTCCTCAGCAATGTATATTCCAACAACCAATATTGGATTTGAATGAGTAGTACCTTATTGCTTCCACTCTATTTTGCAAGTGAGTGTAATGCGCCAGGTACAAGATAACATCTCGAGCATGAACGAATGAGCAGAGGGGTTCCTAAAGTGTATTGAAAAAGGCATTCGCTTTAGGCTCCCAAATAATATTACTTTTTTTAGGGTCCTAAAATTTAAAATAATTTCTGATCTAGTTGTTGAACTTATTTTCTAAAAAACAATTTCCACAAGAATCGATTAACTCACTTTCTTAATCCATGTATTTTTTTTCTTATATGACATAATATAGCATATTTATATAATAAACTTATTCTTGTAAGTGTTAAATTTGTGTTTTTGGCGAATGTGATATATCGTATAAAAAAAATTATTTTCATTATAGTTTTTTTTTGAATTGAATGTTAAATTGAATTCAAAAGAAAAATACTTTGTTACATCATGTGTTACCTATTTTAGAGTTTCTTCTATCTTCTCCAAACTTTAACTACTACAATTTTATAATAATATGAAAACTCCAAAAACTCTATCTTGTACTAAACCATAAGGCCATTCCTCCTTCATACTCCATATCTCCTTTCTGCCTAATTATAGTGAATCTATTCCTCATCTCCTTGTCAATTCTTTTAATTAGAAGCATGCTTGGTGCTGGATCTTCTCCGTGCCTTCTTCTGTTTCTTTCTCTCCATATGGCGTGGACTGCTGATTGAAACACATGTCTTGTTATAAAGAGAGCAAGCTTGCTCCAGCTTGAAGCTTGTGATGTGAGTTTGAGAATGTTCTCCCATTCCATCGTATATAGATCACCCATCACACCTCTTGCAAGCGTTTCCCAAATCTGTAAAGAGTATGGACACTCAAAAAACAAATGCTTCCTTGTCTCCAAAGGTTCTTGACAAAACCCACAAGAAACATCAGCATTTTGGTTCCAACTTCTAACCCTTTCTCTAGTAGACAGCTTCTCATGGATTGCATATAAGTTTATTTTTATTTTCATTATAGTTGTATATAAGTTTATTTTTAAAACTTGCCTTAGGTCCCTAAAACCCTTCGCACGGCACTGCGAATGAGGCTTCAAAGATGGCACGATCTCTTGAAACTGCTTGGTTATTTTTTTATCCACAATACCGGCTCGAAAAGAATTCAAAGATCCGTCTCGAAAATATCAATTTTCACCAAACCTATGATAGCCTAATAGTGACCACTGACTTATTAAACATAAATAAAAAACAATCTACCATCGATCGAGGAAACCGACAAAATCGACAAACCGGTCTCTCTACAAGAAACCAGTAATTAAAGATATAACTGTCTGATCCATCAGGAGCCAGCAACTCTCAAAATGTACCAAAGTTTGAAAACATGTTTGATGTTGCCACTTTAGGACTTCTTGATGATCCACGGCTTTTTTTTTTTTGTCAAACCACTTGCATTAAATCAAATCGAACCAGTTCAAACAACATTTAACAATCTAGAAAGGCTTGATTTAGCTAGAGTATCAGCCTGAGAGTTTTCTACACGAGGAATAAAAACAACCGACAACGGTCAGAAGAGAGTGGCAAGGCTTTTGACATCCTGGAGGACACCTGCAATCTCATTCAAATCCACCCCTGCATCAAGGATCGAAATAAGGACCTGGGAGTCCGAAAACACTTGGAGGCTTTGAAGATTTAACTCTTGCGCCTTCTTTAGAGCTTCACGCAAAGCCAACGCTTCCGCCATCAAAGCAGAGCACTCGTGTGAGCGATTTGAGGAGCCCCTGCAGAGCACTTCCCCTGCTGCAGTCTTGATGATCCAGCCCATTCCTCCTGCTTTTGAGGTTTCCTGCCAAGCACCATCGATCCAACAAGAAGGGACTGAGGGGAGACGTTTGCTTAATGGCGCTTTCTGCCCTTCTTCTTACTTTTCTTGGCATTAGCCCCCTCCTATTCCCTTGCATCTGTCACCGCCTTGGAGATAACATCTTCAACTTGGAAACATTTGTTTTCAAAGATCAATTTATTTCTTGCAATCCAGAGATTCCACAAGAGCCATGTCGTGAGCAGGGAGGCCGTTACTCCTGCAGGAGGGAGGGAACCTTTCGAAACATTTGTTGACAGCCAATCTCTAAACGTTTCAGCTTCAGACACTCTGTCAACAGGTGTTACGAGGGGGGCTTTGGCCCAGACTTCTACCGCAAAAGGGCAATCAAAGAAGAGATGAGTGATGGTTTCCAGCTCTCCACACCTTTTGCAAGTCAACTCAGAATGGATTCCTCTGGTGGCGAGGAGTGCTCCCACCGGCAATGCATTGTTTAAATGATCTGCGGCTTTATTAATGGGTTTTAAAGAGCTTCGTATATACATTGGCTTAGTAGGCCCATTAAAGTTAGGCTTCTCTCACTCGCAAAGTCACAATAATGCTTCTGGTAATTCTCAACCCTATCAGTCATCACAACAAATATGCCAAGTTGATGATCTTTCCATGGACAACTCCATTGTAAATAGAATTACAGTAGGCGTACTTGAGTTGTTAAACTTATTAGATTGGAATTTTTTTCTGTAACTCGTCTCCTAACCAGTAGTTACTTGAAAGTTGAAACTGCTGGTACTTATCTTTGGGATATGTTACTTGTCCATAAAGGCTGGATGATATACTAGGATGTATTTTTCGTATTTCTTGACATCTTGTTGGAATCTTTTTGCTATTTTACTGATTTTCTGATACAAGTGCTACAATACAAAGTAGGTTTACCATGGTAACTGAGATCTAGGCTTATATGTTCCTCAGAATAGTTACTGAGGAACTCCTCTTACATGTACACGTAAGTTATTTTCCCCTGGATTATGAGGAGGAAATCAAGATAAGATTATGATAAAGGTACACTATCAATTATCTATGTTAGCATTTTTTTTTCTTGTTCTAGCAAAAAGAGTGAGAATCTAAGAGGGTCAAGGGACCATGTAAAAAGCTTGTGATTGTAAGTTTGGGAGCTGGTTTTTAATTTCCATGGCTGTGACTCACTGGCTGTGAGAAACGATCTGAAATATCTTTAGATATTTTTAAAAAAGTGCAAAGTGCAGCAAGCTTTTCTTTCACTTTATGCACTTTTTTTTCACTTGGTTGTTATATCTTCTTAAAGTTCTCGAAGAAGAGAACAAATATGGTGATTGATTGGTTCTATAACTAGACGCTAGGAATATGACTATGTCAAGTAACAATTCATGTGATGCGTAGCTTAGTAGACCTTTGGCTGAAAACATATATATGCATGCGTAGAGCCGAATCTTTCGATTGTACGTAATGTTTGGTACATGAAAGACTTCACCAGCTTAATCATGGAATTGTAAATGAACCGTAGACGCGTAGCTCTATGGCATATTCCAGATGGCAAAAAGGGCATCATTTAGTAACAATGTCACTTCTCTTTATTATCTTTTTGTTGTCCACTTGTCATTCTTTTTATCAGCATATACATTGGTAAAGTGAGCAAGCATATATTGCTCTTTATTATCTCTAATGTTTATGCGGATGGCCCATACATACACATAGGCATTAAATCATTCACAATCAGCATTGTTCACGTTGGTTTATGGACTTGTGTTTAACTAATTGTGGAGTAGACAGCTTGTGTTTAACTAATGCAAAGGAACAAGTATACTACTATTAGCAATAGCTAGCACCAAAACTACACACCCTTGTACATAGCAGCATAAGTAATCATTCTTGAAACCAGGAATTGCACCAAACCTTACATAATCTTAAACTGGACATTTATTTACAGCTTAGCAATCTAGTAATCTTTATTTTTGGCCATAGAATGAAGGAACAATGCCATATCCTGTGTCGCAGTACATTAGCATTGTGTTGTACTCTTGGTCCTCTACTTCGGTTTCACTCATCTTTGCAAACCGTCCATTTATCCTCGGTCTTCTCTCTGCATATGCCTTCCTTGAAGCATACCTTATTGTCTTCTCAAACTTTCTTCTCTTCTTCTTCTCTCTGTATCTCAGGACTCTAGCTTCTCTGTCCATTGGACTGAGAATCTGAATTAGAGGTTCAGGTAGTTGTGCTGTCTTCCCTTTGTGCGTTTTTGGATGTGAAACTGTTGTGTCAGGTGCTGTCTGCTCCGGCACAAAGTCAGTTTCCATTGATGGATTGTATGCCTAATTACAGAAAAAAACCAAGACAATTCTCAATCCCCTTGGTAAGAGAGGACTAAAGAGATGCAAATTTCTTTTTAATTATTATAAACGTCTGGTAAAAGTTCTAAGTACTTACAGATTAATTCTTGGTAGCTAATATGTGATTTGTGTGTATGATGAAAAAGAAGCAAATATTCAAAAGCCTTACGTTATGGTTAATGGAACCGTTGTTGTTGTATTGGCTTCCTGAGGAGCCATATGTGATATTCTGTTGCTTGTTCCGCAAGTTTCCTCTTGTTTCTTCAAGTTGGAGCGGAACAACTCTATCTCCACTGTAGTTTTTCTCTGGTACGATGCAGTCTTGTTTATGTCGAGGTTGATTGTATTGACTGGTGAACTTGTAGTCCATACTGGAGTTGTAATCAGCAAGGTCTAGGTAGTCATCACTAAACAACAACTCATTGTTCTGGTTGTTGTTGTTGTTGTGATTGTCACTGTTCTTAGGGAACAACCATGAAGCCGTCTCTTTGGCATCCTCTTGAACTAACACCACTCTCTTCTCTGGCTCGGTCACTGTTGTGTGGTTAGCGGTGGCCAAGGAGCTGCAAGAGTTTCCAGTTATCGGCACAACTGGAACTCGCTGATGGCGTCTAGCAAGAGGGTTTGCGGAGTGAACCTCTAAATCACAGGCTGTGCATAGAGACACATCATCTGCCTCACACATAAAAGCAGCAGGGGCACGCTCACATGACTCGCAGACCCGGACACGTTTATGGCGGGAAGCAACGCGATTGGCAGAGTGGACTTGAGCATCGCAGCTATTGCATAAGTAGGCAGAGTCAGCATGGCAGTACACGGTGCAGATGGTTGACCCGCATGTGTCACAGGCTGGTGCCCCTCTGTTGTTCTCTCTATTACAAATGTTGTTACTCTCTTGTTTGAACATATTTTGCTCACTGATGTAGTTTGTTTGGTGGTGTGTGAGATTGCGTCTGAGAGAAGGGGCTAATAAAGCTTTATCTTGTTGTGAGGGAATCCGAATCCTCAGTGCTTACACGTGGCACAGACCTATAATTTGGGAACGGTTCACACATTGCTTATTATAGATTTTCAGCTACTTGCCACTGAGAGATTCTCAAGAGGATAAAACACCATGTGGTGTTACTATATTCGTGCCACCTTTTACTATTTTCACTTGGATTTATTTATAGTAAAGCTAGGTAGGTACTCTATCTATGTGGCTCCAGGAAAAGTTTACATAGTTGAGTATTCTTCTTGAACCGTGTGATAACTGTCCAGGTATATCTCCGAGTAAGGTTTCATGTCTCATAGCTAGGGATGTTAACGTGGTAAAATAACCCAGCCCAGCCCAACCCACAAATAACCCAACCCTGTTTATACCCAACCAGCAAAAACCCAGAAACATCAAGGTTGAAATCCAAACCAAAAAAATAACCCAATATCCCAAAGTATTATCTTATTTCCTCTGAAGATCATGTAAAATATTAATATCATTAATGTGAGCTTTAATATATAAACAAGATTTTGCAATTTTATAGAAAACTTGTTTTAGCGCAAAAACTCGTTTACGATTTTGGCGGAAAACTCGTTTTTTTCGGAAAAAAAATTATGTTGCAATTTTAACCGGAAAACTCATTTTGCGGTTTTAGCAGTAAACATCGTTTTGACAGGAAAACTCATTTATGGTTTTAACGAGAAAACTTGTTAAGTTGTTTTTGTGGTTTTAGCGGAAAATTTTCTTTTTGCGGTTTTTGGTCGGTAAATTTTTTTTTTGTGGTTTTGGTTGGAAAACTCGATTTTTGCGGTTTGCGGAAAAAATAATCTTTCTGGTTTTGGCGTGAAAATTCGTTTTTGCGGTTTTGGCGGAAAAACTTGTATTTACGGTTTTGACGGAAAAAATTGTTAGATTTTGGCGGGAAACCTGTTTTCGATTTTGGCGGGAACAATCTTTTTGCGATTTTTTTGGCGGAAAAATTCGGTTTTACGGTTTTTGCGAGAAAATTCGGTTTAGCGGTTTTGGCAGGAAAACTCGGTTTCGTGGTTTTGGCGGGAAAACTCGTTTTTGATTTTGACGGGAAAACTCGGTTTTTCGGTTTTGGCGGAAAAACTCGGTTTTTCGGTTTTCCCGGGAAAACTCAGTTTTTCGGTTTCGACGGGAAAAATCATTTTTCGGTTTCTGCGGGAAAAATCATTTTTTCGGTTTCTGCGGAAAAAATCGTTTTTGCGGTTTTGGCGGAATTTTTCGGTTTCGGCGGGAAAAATCGTTTTGGCGGGAAAATTGGGTTTTACGGTATTGGCGGAAAAACACATTTTGCGGTTTTGGCGGGAATACTCGATTTTACGGTTTTCAGTCGAAAAACTCGATTTTGCGATTTTAGCGAAAAAACCCAATTATACGGTATTTGCGGAAAAATTCTATTTTGCGGTTTTGGCGGAAAAACTCGGTTTTGTGGTTTCGGCAGAAAAACTCGATTTTTCGGTTTTGGTGGAAAAACTCGTTTTTGGTTTCTGTGAGAAAATTTATTTTACGGTTTTGGCGGAAATTTTTATTTTCTTGGTTCTGACAAAAAAAAAATGTTTTTGCAAATTTTATATAATTTAATTAAAATGTTGAAAATCTATATATATAATTGAAAACACATGGGTACACCATTACCCTTTTGTATTTACCCAACATAAATATGAGTTTTAAAATTAATACCCATGGTTGACCCAATGGGTAAAAACCCAACCCATTATTAGTGGGTTTGGGTAAACCCATGGGTAACATCCCTACTCATAGCCATCACCAACTGTTACCTGGGCCACAAGTTGCAGGAAAATTAGGAGTCCAAAAGGAGCAAGGTTAGTGTTAGTATATCACATGTTTATATTTAATGTAGAAATTTGAACTTAAATCACCATCATGGTAATAAAGAATGACTCATGGGTGTGTCAAATGTCTCTGTAACAATTTGACAATATGATGAATATATTGTTTTCTGCAGCTGTATATATGTTTCCATATTAGCTTAATTTTATACTGTTATGTCTCAGGCCAGATATGGGAAGTTTCATGACTTGTCTTTATAGGATCACAGAGAAAAGTAGCGTTTTGAGCTATGCTCTCGTTTACTCCATAGGATCAGTAGATGCATATTTAAAAGCACCTTTGTTTACTATTTCTTGGTTAGCAGCTGCAAACTATCTGATGACAGTTCGTGTACGGTATATCCATCATCTTGGGTTTGCTTTTGTACTAGTAACCACCAGTGCTTTGAGTTGCCTTGTTGGTGATATGTTAATAATGTTTACTAAGTGGAAAGCTACAGTATATGAATATGATACTCTTTAGAGTTTGAGGACACTTTTGGGTTCGGTGGATGTACTAATGATACCCATTTATGTGGTCCAAAGGTTAGAAGACCCTAGTGGCCAAATTCATGTGGCTTCCTTCAACTCTATGAGTCTACAGCTGAAAACTGAGCTTGCTTGTATAAAAAGGCTGGTCCTAGTATACACTTTTCGCATCTCTTCCTCTTTCATTTATTTACACTATTTTTTTTCTAGTAAGGGACGACTTTAAACTCTCAAAATGTTTTTTTCTTGGTAACTGGAGCTTAACTTCAAGTTCTTGTTATTTACTGGTTTTTTGATGAATGTAACGGAGAAATCTCATGAAGGAGAAGAATTCTAGGTTCATTACATTAATGATATGAAAAAGTGGGGATTTTATAGTGGTTCTAGCTCATGAAGAGAGTTGTGTATTGGCCCCTTTTATCACTTGTAGTTCAAGAAATATAGTTTTGCTTATTATTTCTCTTTGCCTATCTGTGGTTTGGAACTTCATTCACAAGTGTAGACCTCCACCTTACATGGAAGTTGCATTGGAATTATGTGAAGGAAAATTCAATTCTATGCCAATTAGACTCAGTTTTAGAGATATTAAGGGAAAAAAACTATGTGATATTATGAACCAGATTGTGGATGGCTCATAACCAAGAGATTATGATTTGTAATCTTTCCATTTATCTATGACGATGTAATCTCCTATATAAAGAACCTCTATGTTATGAATAAAGATAGACTTTTCCATTACTTTTATAACACGTTATCAGCACGAAACTCTAAATCCCTAAGCTAATACTCAAATCGAAAAACCCAAATCGGTTTTTACAAGTTAAAATTTGATAAACCCTAACCATATATCTATAAACCCTAAATAATATAAGTATCATAATTAATTATACTATAATTATCAAATCACATATTAAAACTCTAACCGAATATTTTTGAAATCAAAACTATTTTCGGTTTTGATCATTGAGGTTTTAAATCTGATTGAATCTGCTGCTATGTTGCTAGAAATGTTTGACCGTTAAGTTGCTAGATTTATTATTCTCATCCTGCTAGTTTAATAATTTTGATCTGTTTAAGTCTTGATTAAATCCGATCTGCTTGTTTTTATTAATGCTTTAATCACATTTAGGATTGATAAATTTATTTTCTCATTCTGCTTGGTTAATTGTTCATCTGATTTAAAATTGTTTAAACCGACCAGCTTGTTAAAACATTGATTGAATCCGATAGGTTGATAGATTGATTGAGGTTTACTTGTTTAAAATCCGAATGATCTGATTGCATGATTCTTGAGGTTTAATATCATCTGCTAGGATTGATAGTTTTGTAATCTGATCTGTTTTAAATAGAAACCCTAAATAATATTGATCTGATTTGGATGTCTTTGAGAATTGAGAATCCGTATGCTAGGTTGATAAATTCATGATAAAATCTAATGTCTTGAGGTTTCAGATTGTATGCTAGGTTCGATTTTATTGATTGATCTGAATAGAAATCATGAAACCCTAATTCTAGTCATAACCTTAATCCGCATATCTGAGACTTGGACTCCTAAATTCATTGTGTTTATGAGTTCTATTAAATTAATTGATCTGATTATATGTTTTTGAGGTTTGATAAATTC
>NC_027756.1:48269225-48276856 GCF_000695525.1 Brassica oleracea var. oleracea | reverse complement strand
TATATAAACCAACTTGTAAAGCACCAACGAATTTGATGTCCAAGAAGAGACACAGTCAAGTTGCTACAGAGTCTAGACAACGTATGAAACGTGGTAGACCAAATAGGTTTCAAAAGATAAGAATCCTCGGAAACAAAAGAAAGGTGCAGAAAATGATAATCAAAATCCAAATCCGAGGTTACTAAGGAAACCATCCCAGACATGGAGATAAGGCCGGCCGGCTCTAAGGTACAGGTATCAAACAATGTAGCTTGAGACGCCAAGCTGCAAAGTATTAAAGGTCCTGATAATAATGAATCTCAATCGATTATATCATGTTTGGAACATAATGGAACCAATAAGGAATGTCGACATAAGATGATTTATTTGCATACAAGGCAGCACTTGAATTTATGAATATAAGCGAGGATCATGAAACCACGTCAATATAAGAGTGCACACTCGTAGAACAGATTGGATTGAATGGAAACGTGGGGTTAGATAGTTTAAGGAAGAAAGGTGTATTTGGCCATATGATTAAGACGCCATATGATGTTAAAACCAGTGGATATAAATGGGTCTTGTGAGGAATAGAAATCGTGAGATATAAAGGTGATGTTGCACAAGAATTCTCACAAAGACCAGTAATAGATTATGAGGAGACATACTCCCATGTGGTGGATGCAACCTTCAGTAATGTCCAAAGCAGAGGGAGTAATGTGTGTTGTACTCTTTTTCCTTCACCATGGTTTTGTCCCAATTGAGTTTTCCTGGTAAGGTTTTAATGAGACAACATTAAAGCACATTACAAGCTCTAAATGGTTATGACATCCAAGAGGAAGTATTATGAACCAGATTATGGATTGCTCATAACCAAGAGATTATGATTTGTAATATTTCCATTTATCTATGACGGTGTAATCTTCTATATAAAAAACCTCTATGTTATGAATAAAGATAGACTTTTCTATTACTTTTATAACATGTCACTTATTTGTTTCATTATTATTTTTTTCAGCTTTCAGATTTAAATAGAAAACCTTCTTTTCTTGAAAAGACTGATAAGAGAACCTAGAATCTTAGAGTCCATGGACCATACAAAGCTTGCAATTGTAAGCTATGTAGGATTCTCCACTTTATATGGCTGTGAGAAAACTATCTGAGGAAAAGTGCAAAAGTGCAGAGACCTTTGGCAAAAGGTAATCACTTTTATGCACTTTCACGTGTTTCGAATCCATCACTAAATATTAGCATTCAAGTGGGTCTTACATTTGCTAGTATACCTAAACTAATTGTTATTGCATCTTCATTTTCCTGAAAAGAAATCTAGAGCAAACTAAATGTTAACATTCAATTGGCTCTTTACACTCGTTAGGATTTAGCCTAAAATTGTTATTGCATATCTTTAAATTTCCTGGAAAGATATCTAGATCAACTCTCTACTAGCTTCCTTGTTGATAATGATATGCTAATATCATATGTAACCAGAGATATCGTCCATTTTCTTGAGTAGTTTATAAGTTTGTGCTACAGCCTACATGATCAAACCAGATCACAGACTAGATTTTCTGGTGGGTTTTGAATGCAGTGGTGGCGGGTTGTCACACTTCTGGTTTCAGTGGATGAATGAGATTCATTTATGTGGTCCAAAGAGAACATATTTTACACTCAATCTAGTGGCTAAATTCATATGGATATCAACACTCACTCAGTGATGGCCAAAACGAATCTTTTGGTTGGTGCTCATCAGCTTAACCCATGGAAAGTGGTGAGGGCTTAGTTACAGTGGGGCAAAAAAAGTGAAGGCTTAGTTACAGTGTCACTTCTATTTTTCTTTGCTTCCTTATTCTTTAATGCTATTATATTCCTTGGAAAGGTGACACACTATAGCCCTTTATTCTAATAGATTTAGAGCAAGTAACTAAACATAGGCATTGACATATTCTGCCAGTGGTTGCTTGTTACTTATGAGTGTTAATATACTGGATGGGACAAAGGTGTTTAGATTCTTGTTTATCAGAGAGAGCCAGGTGGGAATGCATGGGTTTGGTTACACAACCATGCTCTCCAATGCTAACCAGAAACAAGAATATGTTTTTGATGTAATTTTACAGAGTAGCATTTGTTCACTCCGGGTTCTTGGTTGTTTGCTATCTGACTGCCACTTTTCTAAGTATGTTACAGGAAATGACTATTCAATGTGTGATGTTATGATGTCTTTTTTTTTTAAATTGAATTTTCCAAGTTGTATATGTCTAAAGTTAAACTATGTAATTGTTTGGAAAATCATATTTGTGTAAAACCTTATTTTCTCAGGGAGACACAAGTGGAATCATTTATCTTCTACTTGTTTATCAAAGTGGTGTGGAAGTGTCACCAAGAAAGCAATCACTACTTGTCTGAACCTTTTTGCAAGGTGAGTTCATTGTTAACTGTTCTTGGTACATCTAGCTAAAGTAACGCACATATCGGTGTGAACTTAGATTGAAGGATAGTAACTGTGTGAAAATTCTGTTTTAAATACAACAGAAAAACATAAATATATCTAATTAATTGGTACTAGTTAGACAAAAATAGAGACCTATATGCATTACAGTGGTCATAACTTCCAGTAATGCATTTACAAGCATGGAATCTAGTTGAACCATAGGAGTATTATCAGAATGAAGGAACAATTCCATATCCTGTGTCAAACATGACCATTGAGGAGAAAGCTTTGTCTGCCTCCTCTGCATCAACTTCATTCCTCTTTGCAAACCGGCCTTTGATCCTTGGTCTTTTCTCTGCATACTCTTTCCTTGAAGCATACCTTATCCTCTTCTCAAACTTCCTTTTCTTCTTCTTCTCTCTATACCTCATGACCCTAGCCTTTCTCTCTACTGGACTCAGCATCTGAACTGGAGCGTCATGTAGCTCCTCCGTTGCCACTTTGGGCGATCTTGGGTGTGATACTGTTGTCTCACTCAGTGTTGACTCTGGCACAAGACTAACCATATGAATTGGGGAAGCTTCTGAGGAGACATTAGTGAAACCAAACTGAAAGTTGTGTTCCTCGTGGTGCATGTGACTCTTTAATACTCCAACTTGAAGTGGAACAACCCCATCTGCCACATAGCTCCTCTGAGGTACGTTGTAGTCTTGTTGATACTTGTTGTAATCGACAAGGTCCACATACTCGTCACCAACCGAGAACCTATTCTCACTGTTGTTGTTGTTGTTGTTGTTGTTGTTGTCACCACTGTTTTTAAGTGAACTAGGCAACAACCAAGAAGCCGCTTCTGCTTCATCTTCTTCTTCTTGTCCCACCACCACTATGTCCTCTGTCTCTGTCGTCTCACTCGAATGGTTAGTGACCATGGAACCAGAGATTGGCAGAATCGGAACACGTTGGTGGCGTCTAGCAAGTGGGTTTGCGGAATGAATCTGTGAATCACAGGCTGTGCATAGAGAAGCAGCATCTGCCTTGCAGAAGAAGGCAGCCGGGGCTCGCTCACATGATTGACAGACTCTAACACGTTCGTGGCGGGAAGCGAGCCGATTGGCTGCATGAACTTGAGCATCACAGTTTGTGCATAAGTAGGCAGAATCAGCTCGGCAGTAGACAGTGCATGCGGCTGATCGGCATGTGTCACAGGTTTGTGCCCAGTTACTCTCTTGTTTCAACATGTTTTAACTCAGATGGAACTAGTTTGTTGTTGGTGAGGGAAGATTGTAAATGAAGGCAAGGGACTAAGAAGGCAAAAGGGAAGGATAGAATCTTGGAGGGGCTGACACTTGGCGAGAAGTTAGTGGTCTTGAAAAGTTGTGTGATTATCTTGTGGCTGGCTGTGTTTCTGTGTATAGGGTCCAGTCCACAGATGCTGACATTGGCTTTTGGAATCATCAACTCTCTGAGGAAAAAGTTGAAAAAACTACTAGTCTCCTTATATCTTATCAACACTGGAGAAAAAAGCTACACCAAGAGTTTACTACTCTCTCCCTATATGACCCATTAACATGTTGCCTTGGTTATGACACGTGATGGATCGTATTGTATATTACTATTTTGGTAAAGCTGGAAACTTGGGCTTTGGCCATCAGCCATTGACTGTTTTATCTTGATTCTTGACTTAATTATGTTTTAACTGTCCATGATTCCCAGAGGCGTCGCATTACGATCATGGTTCCATAGGTGATTGCAGCTGGCATCTTTTCGGACTGTTTTAAAATAAAGTTTCCGTGTTTCTATTAAAGGAAAGTGTTTAGCATTGTTAAGAAAGTGATGTCTCTTAATAATTTGTTATCGTCGTATGATGTTGTCTTCCTTAGTGATGTTGTAAACGATAACATGGCAATGTCCTGATTTTGTTTGCTTGCATATCAAGTCGGTCAAGCGGATGTGGCAAACGGTGGAGATCCGAGGAGCCAATTGGAACCTGGCAAGTCGATTAGAGCCTAAAGATAAGAAGAACATGAACCACATGTTGCAGCAAATGGTCGGTCCAAACGTGTATACGGAATAATAATATCAACATCACCTATTTGTATGTAACGTTTATACAAATCCAATTTGCATATGATCACCATCATTATTGTTTGACAAAACGGATGAGTTTTGTCACTGCTGATCTCTTGTCACCCTTTTGAGAATATAATATAACTCGATCTTATCAATCTTAGCTTTAGTAGATTTCAAATTTGGGGAAGTAAATTCTGAACCCGAAAACCTGAACCGAATCCTATCCGACAAAAAAGAATCTGAACAGATTCAACATAAATACCGAATGGATCTTGTTTTATCGTATTTCGGGTTATAGGTATTATCTGAACCGAACCTAAATGGATACCCGATAAAACCAGAAACATTCAAAATTCCGAAGAAGAACTTGTACCAAACATGATCTCAATTTATAATATATATCCAAAATATATTACATCTAAAATAATTATCTACTAGGTGATCACCCGCGTCCTGCGCGGAGTGAATGGGCTGAAACATATTTTAATTTTTAATCTATAAGCATTAGAATGTAAAATTCAAAGGCACAAATATTACATATTATATAATGAACGATTGAACGAAATTGTGTATATCTATAAAACGTAAAATAGGCAAAATAAATTGCTTTCATAATTAAAATTATAAATATAAGATAAAAGGAAACATAGATAATAGAATAATAAAATATGAAAAGAACAAATTATAAATAAACAAATAAACTAAAAACTAAAAAATCACGAATGTTGTGAAAAGTGTCTTCAGAACCTTTTCGTTTGTAATCATATTATGATCAATAAGAAAATATATTAGCTTACGAAACTAAACACTTTTATTTAAACAAAAGCATTAAAAGAACTGTATTAATTCTTAAAGCATCGATTTCTGAAACATCATTGGGCTCAAACACAATTTTGAAAAAGTTGGTAAAAGTTAATGTTTTCCCTTCCGCAAGGAAAGGATCGATTAGTGGCTTTGAGTTCCCAAACGTAAACAACTTAAAAAGAGAAGACTTACGCTTGAATCAATGAGACCCATTTCAATGGTTAGGCCACCAGCAGAGGAATATAGCTTCCACAATCGGATGATATTCACCCTAACTCTCTACATTGTCTTAAATGGTTCAAATTTGCAACTGAGTTGAACCCCACCATAAATGTTTTGCTTGAGAAATGAAATTTGTAATGAAGTTTTGGGAATAAGACTGTGATGCGTAAATGATAGCAATGCAACCTATTTATATACAAGCTGAGAAGAGATTAGATTTTGAAAGATGAAATCGTATATGATTCATAATAACAAATATTGACGAATTAATTAACCAAAACTTGTGCTCCAAAATTGTTGCCTAAATTTCCTTAACACAATATATACCACTTTGATCACGCAATTAGCTGTAAATAAAAAGTTTTTTCCCCTGAAACCTACCTTAGCTATAGCGTATGGTCACGCCAATTCAGCAATAGAAATAAAAAAATAGTTAATGTATCTGTCAAATTTGAATCATCCAAATCTCATTTAAAACGTCATATACTTAATTGCATAAGTTATCAACGACTTTCTATATGCTGCAAAGAAAAAAAATTATAATCTCATCAAATCTTTTCAGATTTTATTTATTTAAATGTTGCAAAGAATACTGATATCAATGTTTCAAAGAAAACCGATATCAATTACTGTATTGTTAAATTTGAATTGTCCAAAACTCATTTAAAATGAATACATTTTATTTGTTTAAGATTTTATTTATTTATATATGTCGCAAAGAAAAACAACGTAGGACCATAAAATTATTTGTATTTGTATATTTGTTTTTTGAAACACTTTTGTATTTTTATATTATTTGTATTTTTTTTAACAACTACATTTAATATTTTATTTATTTATATATGTCGCAAAGAAAAACAACGTAGGACCATAAAATTATTTGTATTTGTATATTTGTTTTTTGAAACACTTTTGTATTTTTATATTATTTGTATTTTTTTTAACAACTACATTTAATATTTTATTTATTTATATATGTCGCAAAGAAAACCAACATAGGACCATTAAATTATTTGTATTTTAGGGTATAATATCATCAAATATTTACTCTTTCTATTTATTTAATATTTTGTTTATTTATATGTTACAAAAAAAAAATTATTTGTATTTGTATATTATTTGTATATATTTGTATATATTTGTTTTTGAACAACTATATGTTCTGACTTATAACCCGACCATATGTTCGGACTTAAACATAAAATTATTTGTATAACCTTTTTTATGAAGACAGTAGGACCATAAACATTTTATTTTTTTTGTGTAGACAATAATACCATATAAAAATAAAAACGTTGACTAATATATGAACATTGCGCGTGGCTTAAGTTTAATATACGAACAGAAACATGATGCAACAAAGGTTGGTTTATAACAATGGCAAATAATGTAATAATTCTAGTAAGATGAGAGTATTTAATTAAAAGGTGCGAGGAGAGCTATTATGATGACACGTAGAAAATGACATACTCGTTAATAACACATGAGTATAAGGTTACTTTTTAGAAATGCTCCTATTTTAATAAAAACTAGAGCTTGACCTGCACATCCGTGCGGGTTTGGTTTTTACCTTTTTATAAATTGTTTAGTGATATTCTTAAAACATATAAGTTATTTATATATTTTTAGGTTTCTACAAACTTACCCAGATCCGAAAGAATCTAACTTGAACCTTGTTCGAAAATTTATAATATCCGAACATGGTTTAACTTTAAATTCAAAAAACTCGATATCCATAAAAATCAATATGTATCTGAACGAATAAATGAATGCCCATGTCTAAATGATTTAGTAAACAAATAAAAATAATTTTGTTAACCGATTTGACTTCTTGTCACTAATGGAGTAATTTCATTTAGACACGTGAAATTATTATGGTTAATACATAAAATAAATGAAATCGAATTATAATGGTAAATAAAATTAATGAAGTAATTTGGAAAAGTAAAAAAAGAATGTAAAAACGTGATAAGATCTTGTGATTGTTCCGCAAGTGTAGGTGTAAATGTTTATCTAAGATTTTATGTTTGTTCCTTTATTATAGGTGTAAATCAAAGATTTTGTGCTTGTTTTAATATTTTTGGATTCTAAATTGATGTAGTTCCTTTATTATAGTCGTGGAAATCAC
>NC_027756.1:48259037-48269125 GCF_000695525.1 Brassica oleracea var. oleracea | reverse complement strand
ATAACGATATTCCGACGAAATTCCGACGATTTTTTCCCTCAGAATCCATGCTGTTTTCTTGTAGTGATATAGTTCGTTTGAGCTATTAATAATTTGTTTCCTTCTTTGTAGTTCGTCTGAGTTATTTTAGGAAAACAATGAATATGTAGAAAATACAATCATTTTTAATTTGAGACTAATTTAATTTTCAATGGCATTTGACTGTAAATATTGTGCAATTTTTAGGGTTATTCTATAAGTTTACTCCTGTTTTAATAAAGAAGAAGGGATTACATGAAGATTGGTGGTTGAAAGTGGCGGTTAAAATTTGAAGTTTATAGATTTTGGTTTTGTTTTTGTTGAATAATATTTTTCATTTCATGAAAATTTGGTTTTCGTTTTATGCTTTCATTTATTCGTTTTTCATTCTATCCATAACTATGTATACCTTTCGTTTGATTTTAAATGATCACGGTTGATGTTCATTTCTTATTTTTGAATCGATTTTACTCATGTTGTACCGGTTTTTTGAAAATTTTCTATCCTCAAACCCAAACTTGATAGAACCTGAATCGGTCTCGAACCAAACTTTCATATAACCCGAATAGAGGTGATTTTGATAAATCCGAAAAATCAAGATCCGATTGGACAAAAACCGAAACCCGATCGGGGTCCGAATGCCCTGGCCTAGACATGGGTTCAAATAAAATTGGTGGATCCACAATGTTTAAGATTTTGAAACCCAACACAAGAAATAGACCGGTTAAGAATCTTAAGCCCAATATATTACACATTGTGTCCCTTTATTTAACAAACCAAAAAGCCAGCAACTAATTACAATAATGACCAAACGAACAATACTTCCCGCCACCACCATGACCACCGTACCCACCTTCGTCGTCGTCATCACCATCACCACCTCTACTATGAATCCACCACAACAGATTACTCAGAGAGTTCCCATCATCATGCCCATTTAATCCTCTAACCTTCTCCATCGCTCCATCTTTGTCATAAATACTTTCCAAAGCATACACAAACCCTTTCCACCCTTCTCCGACGCCTTCTCTCGACAACGCCGGCATGGTCCAATTCACGAGCTGCTTCACGAACTTCACATCCGAGAACAGAATCTCCGACACTGGGAGTATCGGTAATAACTGTATCCCAAGCCGACACTCTTTCCATTCCTTTGGCGCGAACCATAAGCCACTGTCTCTCTTCGTTGACCATAATACCCCAACCACACGATTCTCCGCCGTGAAGTCTGCCGGGTAAATAGTGTCGCCTTCTTTCACCTGCCACCCACCAAGACGAGATACTTAAGTTTTACTTAAACCAAATCGAACCAAGGATAAACCCAATTAAAGCATTTCAATTTGGATTTCTATCAATTAAACCATAAGTCTACAAATCAATCCGAACTAGAGCCAGAACCAAAATTAAACCGAATGTAGCATGAACCGTACTGGTTTGTGTTTTGGTAATACATCCAAACGAAACTTACGTTTTACTATACCCAATCGACCCAAAGATAACCCAGCTAAACCTATTAACTTAGATTTCTATCAGTTGATTAACCAAACTGAACCGAATAGGATTCATTTGGTTAATCAACTTATCATATCAAACATTCTCGGTTTGAGCGGTTAAAATCAACTTCTCCGGTTCAATTCTATTTTATTTAAGATTAAAACCGGTACCTGCCACCACATCTTCGCGGCGTGAATCTCCAACGTCAAAACCGTCGAAGCCGCCGCCACCAGATGCGTATCGCCGTAAGCCAGCCCCAACAAAGCAGCGGAGTAATAAGCGTTAACAGCCTCGCTCGTGCTCTCCTGATTCCTCCCGTCGGCGAACTCCGTCAACCCCCCAGCCCAAGAATGAAGCTTGAAGAGATCAAAACATCTCAACCGCGGGTAAACCGAATTAGAATTAAAGCTCGCCCCTTTCTTCATCTTCTTCTTCCCCAACGTCATGAAGTCCGCCATCAGAGCATACGCCTGAGGCCTGTACCTCTTCCCCCACAAAGGATCGATCTTGGCCATCACAGCAATCGCGTAGAGGAAGTAGCCGAGATGGTAATGGTGGTCGTTGTAAATCCCGAACCCGAAATCGGCTCCCGAGTCTCTCGACCCTTGCTTCGTGATCACGCCTCCCCACGTGGGATCGTAGAGGAACCCGTTCGGCTCGAAAGTCCCGTCTAGCCACGGCTCGATCATGCTCTTCAGATACTTCCTGATGGCCGGGATCACATCCAAATAGCAGACTTCTTCGGCGATCAGAGCCAGCCTCGCGGCTCGCGCGATCAGCTTCGCGTAGAAGTAGGAAGAGCTCGTGACCGGAGCGGAGGAGTCCAAGTCGCTAACGTCTTTGATAAGAGCGGAGATGATCTCTTCGCGACGATCTTCGTCGACTCCTTTGATGGAGTGCCACGTCACCGAAACGGGGTCGGGTCTCAGAACCCACGAATCTCCGACGACGCCTACAAGATCTCCGTCGATGCTTCTGTAACGGAAGCTCTCTAGGACGGCGATCGAGCAATCGTGGGTCGATAAAAGCTTGAGGTGGAGAGGGTGAGCGAGCATCAGGAGGTCTCCGTAGCCTCTCTTCTCCCAGTTATACTCCAAAGTGAACGGCTTTGTGAGATCAGCGTCGCCGGAGACTGGGTAACAGCAGCTAAACCGGTCGAGGATTGATTCAAAATCCGGGTTTGGATCAGGTAGCACGGCGAACCGGAGAATACCGGAAAATCCAGCACCGCAGTTAATCGAAGAGCCTCCGGTTTGATTTAAGTGAACCGGGGAAGAGGCGTAGATCAGCCAGGTCTGGTTGTTGTTGAGCTTGGCGGTGTACTTGGTGGACGAGCTGTTACCGGAAAAGGACAAAACCGCGTGGATCGTTGAGATTGTGATCGAGGAGGTGCCGGAGACAGAGCAGGTGATGAAGGGGCTTCCTCTGACGAGGAAGAATCTGAGATTAGGGGAAGGGAAATCGAGAGTGACGCCGAGATCGCTGAAGGAAGAGATCAGATGAGTCTTTCTTGAATGCGGGTCGGGTCCGTCTGACCCGGAGACGGTGATGTCGGCGTTGAAAGCCTCGAAGATGAAGGCGGAGTTGTGTGAAAGAGATGGGTACGAGATGGAGAGAGATGAAGGAGATGGTTTGATGATGTAAGGGTGAAAGTATTCGGCTTGGTCGCCGTTTTTGAGAGTGAAGTTTTGGAAGAAGGAGTTTGTGGGGAGAGGAGTTGAGAGGAGATCGTGGCTGAAGAAACGAGACGGGTCGGGTAAGACGGATGATTCGGATCTCGGGAAGAGAAACGGAGCGTTCCTTTGTCTCGAGGAAGACATCTCTTGAGGCGGCGGAGATGGTGGTTGAGAAAGAGGATGAGTAGGTGGTGGTGGTGGTGGTGGTTGCTCTGGTGATGATGGAGGTCTTGAAGGTCTGCTAGGCTTTTTAAAGGGTTTGGTGACGAAGGCTTTGACCTTTCGCCTCACTTTCTTTAACATTTTGCTTAGTCAAGAGGAGAAAGAGATAAATGCGGATTTGGTAAATTGACACGTCTTGACTCGTGGGGTGTGTTTGGTTAGAAAGAAATTTATAATGGGATATTTTAAAAATTTATAAGTTTAGTTGGCTTAGATGAAAATAAAATAAAAGGATGGTTTACAAGCTAAGGTGTTGGGAGCGTGCAGGAGAATTGCTAGATGCTAAACCTAAACAAGATATCGAGGTAATACCCAAATGAATCAAAGTGGAACATTACGAATGTGAATTTCACTACAGTATTACAACATTTTGTAGGAATGTTGTTTGTATTTTGAATCAAACTGTTTACTTAACTATTTGATCGAATATTACAATGTTTGGCTTGGTTATTTAACAAAATTCCTTGTTTTGTGGATAGTTTTGGCAAATGTTTGAGATATTCTGATTTGATGTTTTGCTTAGGAACGGGGAAGAGGGTTGATTGCAAGCAAAGGCAAATTACAAACACGCGGCAATGCATTATTTTTGTAGGCTCCTATTGCACCAATTAGAAAAGGATAAGAAATCATTTATTGGTTTATTTGTATGGCAAATTACAAACACGCGGCATCTTTTTTTTTTATTGGTTGAATTAGTTTTATTTAATGTTATTTTATGTTATCAAAACTAATTTCATAAAAATTTGTGTTTTCTTAATATTTGTGCAAAAACCTTAAACACCTCTTAAAATGATACAGAGAGTGTATTTAACAAATTCTTAATAGGGTAAGTTTATGAATATTTATTTGTAGAATTTTGTCTGGACAGATAATTAGAAGCTTATGTGACATCAACGTTTTCTTGTTTTGCTTCACGTGTTTATCCACTAATTGTCCAATTTTCCTTAAGTTTGCGTTTAAATTTATCTTTTTCAAAGGCCTTCTTTCTGAAGAGTGAAGACCCATTATCTATCCCATACATACGATGGTCGATGGATAAAGAAGCCATTTCGCACGTTACGTTCTCTTCTATTTCAGACCCAATTTAATCCAAACCCGTACCAATGAGCTATCACAATCAAACCGAACCGGTTTAAACACCAACCGCTTCTGTTTAGCTCTGCGATCGCCCCGTGAGTCTTGTTTGTGTGTTATTAGACCAGAAATACGTCGATGAGCTTGGCCGAAAAGCGACAACACTCAGCCGTTCGATCCAAGATCTACGGATCAGATTGCTTCCACCGGATATCGCCCCGCGTCTGCCTCACCTTCATGCCCACTGCCTCACTCTTTCAGCTTGATTCGCACTCCGCTACTCGTGAACAGGTGAGCTTGATCGATATGAGTTATTGAATATCTCTCATTGAGTGATCGATCTTCTTTCTGAAACGAGGCTCAAATGAGAGAGCAGACGCTGGTAGAAGAGAATAGTGCATATGAGAATGCGATGTCAATCTTGTGAGATAAAGATAGAAGAGAAGAGACATGAGGCAGAGATTCTCTTCTTACAAAGTTGAAGGTAAGTTATAAGATATAAAATGGTACTTTGAATTTGAAAGTTGGTCCTTTGGAACTGCTTGATATAATATGGGGTTGCAGGAGCTAGAAGACGATGATGAAAACTTGAAACCTGAGCAAGAAGCTTCTCTGTCTGTTCATGTTCTCACACGTGATACTTCAGTCTGACATGTTGTTAATGTTACTAGTTTATCACCAGTCAGAACTGTCAAGTCTCCAACATATAGAAACCCCAAAAAACTATGTTAGATAGATTATTTTCAGTAGGAACCCAATACTCCGTATAAAATTTTGTAGGGGATATATATATGATCATTGTTCGCAAATGGTTTTTCGTGTTTGCATATGAATACATAACAAACACAAATACTGAGACTCCTACAAAAATCTTTCTTTGCAATTTCTTTTGTTGATTTAAGATATAAGTCTCATCTACCTATTCTTGAGGGATGGTTTTTATTTTTCTGTCTTCATCATTTGCAGCAAAATATCGTTCCAAGTATCAATCGGTCCAGGCAGGCACCAATGGATACAATCATTTCTTGAACTCACCTCTTCAGTCTGGAGATGGCCATATCTCCCAGGATGCCCATCTGGTCGAAGTAGCATTGCTTGCGTCGTGTTCATCAGCCTCAGTCTCAAACCCATCTTCTTCTCCATCTCTTCTTCTGCAGCTCTAAATTCCTCCAGTTGAATGTCGTGAATCTTGAGATCTGAAACTTCGGGTATCGTCTCGTTTCTTCTGTATGGTCGTGTCCTTGCACAGTCCCCTCCCTTGTTCCACGGCCCACCTTCAAAATGCTGAGGAGAAAAACTCCTCAAAATTGCCAAACCAGTGAAATTCTCGAGTATAGCTCTTAGAGATGTTCTTAAAGCCTTCGTGTATCCATAGTGCAAAGGCAACTCAGTTGTGTTTGGTAACGAACAGTATTGGCATCCGGAGAGTTTTTCGTTTTCGTAGAAAATAAGAGGCCGGTAAAACCAGTGGCCTGATGATATAATCAGGTAGTCAAGCTGGTTGATCTGACTCGTCCACTTGGTGTCATACTGGTCGAGGTATAGACTAAAGAAGTTGGACTTGGCGTCTGTAGGGTCAGGTTTAGTAGTCTTCACTAGATACGGTGACCACATGACATGTAGAATGAAGTTATAGGATGTGTAGTTCCATACTTTGAAAGCTATATCTGGTGAAGAAGAAATGTCTTCAGGATATTCCACCTACAAGGAAATGAAAAAAGTCAACACATAGAGAGAGATGTTGGTTATCATTGAAGACTAGATTGGATTTTTGTACCCTAGAGAGAAGGCACAAGAGAGACTGGACTTGGTTTCTGCTAATGGAATCACCAACAAACCCCATGGATTTGCCTCTAACCATTTCTAAAAACTCATTAGGATCAAAGATGGGGAGGTCGCAGCCGTCCGGCTTCCACCTCCATCTCATGAACCCGGTGTCCGGTCTCCCGAACTTCATGCAGTTCTGGTGCTCCTGTATCGCCCAGCAAGTCGCGTTGTTATAGTATGGTGATTCTTCGTTTGGTATCCATTCCCCTTTGAAAAGATCACACCTCTGCTCATCATCTCTGATCTGCGTCCTTAATGTTGACGTTGTGACTGGGGATGAATTGAGTGGAGCGGGAATGGGACCGTTGACAGGTGAGGAACTCTGATGGGATGAAGAATGCTGATGTCTCGAAAGAGTATGATCAGGTGGAACCGGAATTGGACTAATGTTAGGTGAAGGAATCTTACCGGATGAAGACTTCTGATGTCTTGTATGATATGGTGGAGCAGGAATGGGACTATTCACAGGTGAAAGAGTCCGAAAAGATGGAGAATTCAGAGGACTGAGATGCACATGATCCGATGGAAAGGGGCCATCAGTCTCGGATGATGAGATCAGTAGAGGTAAGGTTGGATTGGCTAGGAGAGAATATAAGGCAGGGACTATTGTGAGGGTAAATAGAACAAATGATAATGTAAGTGCAACTCGTGGTGTTCTTTGTATCGCTGCAAATAAAGGAAGAAGCTCCATTGTCTGCTTCAAGACTATGGTGCATGGTCTTATCATAAATATTTGTATCTCTATATACAATTATGGTGGGTAATGGTGAGCTCGTGGTGATCATATAATGACTATTTCATTATGGTGGTTAGTATTGAGCTAACTGTAATTATATTATATACATAACTTTGGCGGTAATGGTGTGCTCGTCGTGGTGGCAAGTGGCAATATTTGACTATTTCATTATATATCCATTTAAAAAGCAGAGCAGGAAGACTTTTGGTTTTGGTCACTAAAGCAACCTCATTGCTGAGTACCTCAGTAGTCAGTAGTATTAGTGTCAGTACAAAATAATCTAAGAAATTTATTCCAATGGTGAGACACTTTTTAAATATATCATTTTTTAAATTTTAATGTGATTTACTTTAGAAGTTCTTTTCTTACTAAATATTTGAAACCAGGTGTTTTGCCCGCACATGCGGTCATAATCGTTTTACTAATAATTATTAATATATATGATGCACATCATGATAACTTACTCTTTATATTATTAATCATTTTAGTTTTCTTCGATTTTTATTTCGGTCTACGTCTCATTAACACAAAGGAAAGCTATAAAATTATGAGATCGTAAGAGCATAATACATATCAAATATTCCACATATTAAGTAAAGTAAGAATGTGAACTTTTGGTATCTCTTAATCTACTTTTTATTTTTGAACTAGAAACATGTATTAAATTACCAAAAAAAATACTAAAACACACACAAAATCCAAGTAAGAACAAAATAAATAAAAATTAAATAAAAACTAAAGTTCAATGGTAATTTAGAAGAAAACTTAAAAAAAAACAAATTGAGATAATTATAATATTTCATTGGTTTACTTGATCAATATATACATTGACTTATCTTAATATTTCATAAGTTTACTTTTAGTAAAAGAAACAATAGATAATGATAGTTTTATTATTAAAGTTAATTTATGGTTAATTACATAATGATAAATCTAATTATTCATTAAAAATATATCTACTTTAGCCCTTTTAGAAACTAAACCATTTAACACATGTTCATAACATGATTAGCAACTCTCTAGACTTAATATAAAAGCATATTTTTCTTATAGATTAAACAGTAGTAAAACATACACGTGAAATAACTACTGAAAAATTCAGAATACCTAATTCATAATTCCAAAACTCAATGTAACAAAACCGATTTTCTCTTAATATTTCAAACTCAAAGAAAAAAGGAAAACATAGAACTCCAACTAAAAAAAACAAATATCAAAAGTAAATAAATATAGATGTCAAAAACTATAATCGAGACAACTTGGAATGAATGAAAAAATGAAACTATAGAGTTTAAAACATCTTACATCATATGAAAATAAGAATTGGTCCTAACTTGTTTAAAATAATTATAATTGTAATTCCAATTAGAAATTTTGAAATAGTTGTGTTGTTTAAATTAATAAATTAATGATGGCATGATGTTTCCTCATCAACATAATTTTCATCAGTGCAGTTTCTCTCTGACTCAAATGTTGCTGGAAAGTGAGTCCACCTTCTTCTTCCTTTGATTTATCTATGCTACTCCTACTACTACTTTGTCCTGCCATCACCTTATTGGTATTGCATGTGTTTTGAAAACTGTCGTTCACTTCTTTACTTGCGTTCAGGCGGAAAAAGGGTGAATTTTACGGACGCTTAATTTGTTTGTCCACATTATATAACTGTTTATTAAGTAAAACTATTAATTATAATTATTAAGCATATGATAAATAATCAAAATTACCTAAAATAATAAAAAACATGACAAGTAAGCAAAATAACCTAAAATTATGGAGAGCATGACAAATAAGCAAAATCACTTTATAAATAATAGTATAGATGTTTCTTATTGATTGACTAGTAAAGAGACCAGGAATTTTTTAGGATATGTTTGGGTATATTATTATGAATAATTTGGTAGAGATAATTTTATGATAAATATTTAAAAATAATTTATGAAATATTAAAAACTAATTTTATATTTGTATAGTACTAGTGTTGCTCCCGTGCTATGCACGAACATCAGTGTATATATATATAATTGTATACATTTAATTTATAACAAAAATAAATTTTATTTTGAGATTTAAAAAAAAATGTTTGATGTTTATATCTAAAAACAATCCAACATGAACACAAATTGAATGAAAATTACTGAACTCTATTGAGAAACAAAATAAATCATTACAAATGAAAACAAATTGAAGAAAAGGATCTCCTGAACAACTACGGTTAAAATACCAATGTTTTTAGTTTTTTTTTCTTTCTTCTTTTATATATGTTTTTGTTTTCTTTCATCCATTCTTTTATATTTCAGTTTCAATGTTATACTTGCTTGGAGTTCTTATGAGAACCTACAATTTTGGTGACACTTTATATATATATGTTGAACCGAGTGTAAACAAAAATAATATTACCATATTTCTGTAAAATTATAAACACACAGATAAAAAAGGAAAACCAACCTGATCAAATTAGGTCTTAAAACATGAATCTTTCTCGTTTCCCTATCATCTGAATTTCTTAAACCCGTTTGTTGCCTTCTATCACCACATTTTCCTCTCTTATTTTCTTGTGGTGCTTCTAATGTTACTCAGGGGGCTTGTATTTGTGCTTCCATGGGAGCTCTCTAACTCTCGCTCCCTAAATTATCACTTTCACAAGAATTAAAACATATTCCAGCCAATCGATAATTGATTTAGTTCTTTTTAAAATATTATTGACCTATTTTGTTTAGATTACCTTTTTCAACGTGCAGCGGTAGCTTTTGCCAAAATCTAAAACATCAAAAGAAAATGAAAAGGTTATAATATGATTAGAAGAAAAAAGATTCATGAAAAAGAATTTAAATACAAAATTATGATTTTAGCATGAAGAGTTTGCAGTGTGTTTGCCTTTCCTACCAGTCGTCCATAGCAATATATGTTCTTCTTTCTCTCAGTTCAAAAGAATTTATTTTAAAGATAATCTTTTTTGTACCACCATTTGGCCATAGACTATGTTGATCTGAATCCAGAATACTAGTCTCGACGGTGAAAAGCGTCAATGAAGCATTTGCAAA
>NC_027756.1:48246345-48259027 GCF_000695525.1 Brassica oleracea var. oleracea | reverse complement strand
AAATAAAAATAATACATTGAAATCAGCTAACGGATGTAATTGTTTTAATTTGCGGATCATCACCATTTTTCTTTAAATTGAAATCATTTATTCTGAGAAAAATTAGGAAGTGGGGTTTTTGAATATTTTGACTGCCGAACAAAAGGAAGATGAAAAGTAAAATTCAATTTTTTTGCAATATTTTGACTTCCATCAATTTTTTTTCCAATATTTTACCACATGTCTAATTTTTATTCGCTAGGTGACTTGTGATTTAGTATATTTAAATACAAAATTATGATTTTAGCATGAAGAGTTTGCAGTGTGTTTGCCTTTCCTACCAGTCGTCCATAGCAATATATGTTCTTCTTTCTCTCAGTTCAAAAGAATTTATTTTAAAGATCATCTTTTTTGTACCACAATTTGGCCATAGACTATGTTGATCTGAATCCAGAATATTAGTCTCGACGGTGAAAAGCGTCAATGAAGCATTTGCAAAGAACTTGATTAGACATTTATCTGCAAATAGAGATGAACTTAAATTATTGCATTCTGAGCTAATGAGAAAGATTTACGGTTTCAGATATAGTGAGATCATAGATGTAGGGGAACAAATATTAGAGTTTTTTTATATAAATATAAATAAAAATAATACATTGAAATCAGCTAACAGATGTAACTGTTTTAATTTGCGGATCATCACCATTTTTTTTACATTGAAATCATTTATTCTGAGAAAAATTAGGAAGTAGGGTTTTTGAATATTTTGACTGCCGAACAAAAAGAAGATGAAAAGTAAAATTTAATTTTTTTTTTTGCAATATTTTGACTTCCATCAATTTTTTTTTTCCAATTTTTTGCCACATGTCTAATTTTTATTCGCTAGGTGACTTGTGATTTAGTATATAAAGAATTACTGCATAAGTGATGGTTATAAGTAAACTATTTAATTTTGGTGATATATATTTGAATTAATCACATGTTAGATTGGTATAATTAATTATATAAATTCTGATACTTGTATACAGTTTAACTCGTCGATTTATCAATTAATCTTCACGTGAATGCAATATTGAGTTGTTTCATGCTGAAGTTAACTATGTATAAAAAAAAATCTACAACCATGTGAGGAGGTGTTTGAGCTGTTTTGTGACGTAAATTTTGTAATTAACATGGCTGAATCTCGTGTTGTAATATTAATTTACAATTATAACGGATATTAAAATATATTCTTCAGTCATTGCTGGTAACATTTTTATTGTTTGCAATCCTTGAATACTTTATTGCTCTTAATAACGTATAACCAATCTTTAAGAATTTTTTTTAGTTCCCCGTTGAAAAAGAACACACCTCTGCACGCAAAGGCAAATTGCAATGACATCAACGTTTTCTTTTCACGTGCATATCCACCACTAATTATCCTCAATTTTGGTTAAAATTATGTTTTGAAGGCCTAATATACGACGGATATAGAAGCCATTGCATTGCATGTTCCCTTCTATTCATACCCAATCTAATCCAAACCGAACCAATTAAAGAATCAACAAAACTAAACCGGTTTAAACACCAACCGCTTCGGTTTAGCACTGCGATTCGCCTCGCGAGTTCACCACTCTCTGTTAGACCAAAGAGCCACGGAGAAGAAGAAATGGCGGGACTACTAGCTTGGGCCGCCGACGTCGTCGGTAAAAACGGAAAAGATGGAGGCGACGAGAAGGATCGGATCCCGTTAGTGTTCACGGAGGAGCAGCAGAAATACGTCGATGAGCTTGGTAGAAAGCATTCCCATTCCAGCTTCTCATTCTATCCCCTGTTGAGAGTCTCCCACACATTGCAACCCATGTGATAAAAGAATATCTTGGAGTTGAATGCTTGAACCACACTGCTTGGTGCCAGTAACATGTCGGAGAGTTTTCTCTTATGCTCAACCATGTTTCCTTTATAGAGAATCTCCTCTTATATTTACCTTTGTTATTTCTCCATAAGGACACATCTTCCTCCTGAGTCGCATTAACTCTGAATTTATCTATTTCTTCCTCCACTTTTTTCAGAATAGGAAACTGATGATACCTTCTCCTATGATCTCTACTCTCAGCCACTGTTGCATTCTTCGGAATCCCTAGAGCCATGCTCCCTCCATCTCTTAATATGTCATTCAAACACCCAAGTGGCGTCCATCTTTCGTACCAGAATGACGCCTTTTCCCCATTTCTCACTTCAACTCCATATAGCCTCTTAGCTATCTCTCTGTATTTTAGGATTTTCCTCAACCCAACTGGGTATTATCCTTCACCAACCAGAGAGAACCCTTTCTTATTAGATCGATCTTCTTTTATTTTTGCAATGAAGGCTCAAGTGAGAGAGCAGACGCTGCTAGAAGGACGAAGCAGATTCTCTTCTAGCAAAGTTGAAGGTGAGTTTATAAGATATAAAGATTATCCTTGGCTTGTTACCATTTTGAACCTGCTTGATATCATATGTGGTTGCAGGAGCTTGAAGATGTTGAGGAAAGTTTGAAAACCGAGCAAGAAGCTTCTCTAGATGAAAGGCATTCCAAAGGATCTGGTGAATCTCAAGCTATATCAATCTACTCTTTTTCCTTTAGGCTGTTTCATAACAGAAACCTTTTGATATGCCTATCAGGCACAAGCAGAGGGGATCGTTGGTGAGATTCATTCGAATGAGATGGAATTAGAGAGACTGAACACTTTGTGGAGAAGATATGAGAGCTTCAACTTCGAGGGGAACGCAGCAAGGAACAGATTCAAAAAAACAAATTCAGATAGAGGATTTGGATCAGACCATGAAGTTGATGCTCATTCATACCTTCCATATTCAACTGCTACAAGAACTGAGTCCCAAACAAGGCTCATGTATCTCAGGTCAGCTTTTGTCGTCTACATTTTGGCTCTGCACGTCCTGGTTTTCATCAAGATCTCCTTTTGAGATATTATGTACAAGAGAACTCTGTTGCGCTTTTAGTTTACGCAATGGTGCATATAAAATTTATAGGAATATATGACATAAAAGAATCTTTCTTTACAGTTTTTTTGTGTTGATTTAAAGATATTCGTTTCATCTTAGTCATTCTTGAGGGATGGTTTCTACTTCTCTGTCTTCATCATGTGCAGCAAGATATCATTCCAAGTATCAATCGGTCCGGGCAGGCACCAATGAATACAATCATTTCTTAAACTCACCTCTGCAGTCTGGATATGGCCATATCTCCCAGGATGCCCATCTGGTCGAAGTAGCATTGCTTGTGTCGTGTCCATCAGCCTCAGTCTCAAGCCCTTCTTCTTCATCTCTTCTTCTGCAGCTCTAAATTCCTCCAGTTGAATGTCGTGAATCTTGAGATCTGCACCTTCTGGTATCGTCTCGTTTCTTCTGTAAGGTCGTGTCCTTACACAGTCCCCACCTTTGTCCCACGGTCCACCTTCAAAATGCTGAGGAGAAAAACTCCTCAAAATTGCCAAACCTTTGAAATTCTCGAGTATAGCTCTTAGAGATGTTCTTAAAGCCTTCTTGTATCCATAGTATAAAGGCAGCTGAGTTGTGTTTGGTAACGAACAGTATTGGCATCCGGCGATTGTTTCATTTTCGTAGAAAATAACAGGCCGGTAAAACCAGTGGCCTGATGATATAACCAGGTAGTCAAGCTGGTTGATCTGACTCGTCCACTTGGTGTCATACTCGTCTAGGTATAGGCTAAAGAGGTTGCACTCCGGGTCTGTTGGGTCAGCTTTAGTAGTCTTCACTAGATACGGTGACCACATGACATGTAGAATGAAGTTATAGGATTTGTAGTTCCATACTTTGAAAGCTGTGTCTGGTGAAGAAGAAATGTCTTCAGGATATTCCACCTACAAGGAAATGAGAAGAAAAAGTCAACACATAGAGAGATGTTGGTTGAGTGGTGATCATTGAAAATTAGATTTTACCCTAGAGAGAAGGCACAAGAGAGACTGGACTTGGTTTCTGCTAATGGAATCACCAACAAACCCCATGGATTTGCCTCTAACCATTTCTAAAAACTCATTAGGATCAAAGATGGGGAGGTCGCAGCCGTCCGGCTTCCACCTCCATCTCATGAACCCGGTGTCCGGTCTCCCGAACTTCATGCAGTTCTGGTGCTCCTGTATCGCCCAGCAAGTCGCGTTGTTATAGTATGGTGATTCTTCGTTTGGTATCCATTCCCCTTTGAAAAGATCACACCTCTGCTCATCATCTCTGATCTGCGTCCTTAATGTTGACGTTGTGACTGGGGGTGAGTGATATGAAGACTTCCGATGTCTTGTATGATTGAGTGGAGCGGGGATGGGATTATTCACGGGTGGTAGAATCCGAACAGATGGATGCATATGATCCGATGGAAGGGGGCCATCAGTCTCGGATGATGAGATCAGTAGAGGTATGGTTGGATTGGCTAGGAGAGAATATAAAGCAGGGGCTATTGTGAGGGAAAATAGAACAAGTGATAATGTAAGTGCAACTCGTGCTGTTCTTTGAAGCATTGCAAACAAAGGAAGCTCCATGACTATGGTGCCTGGTTATATCATAAAAAAAATGTGTGTATATACTAGTCGATGTCGCCACCTCGTGCGGACTTATATACACCTAACAATTCTTAATTCTGACGTTTATTCTTATTAAAAATTATTAAATTATATACAGATTTTAAATGAGTATTATAAATGATATAACTTTGATTTTTATATTGATAATTGATGTATTAAATCATATTCTTTTCTATAGTTTTATTTATGGGACGTGGATTTTGGATCAAAATTTTTTTATAGTAATAATCAATTAGGAAACTTAAATTTGAAATTCAACATTTATTGTATTTAAACTGGAAAGAAATCCATGGCATTAAAAGGAGTACCAACAATTACAACTCATAAAACGTTAACAAAATAACAATAATCTAGGCAGTTCAATCCGATAAATCGAAACAGAACAAAGAAAATAGTTTGGATTTGGTAGTAGCGAATAAATCGAATGGATATTATTTTTAAGAAATCGTAATATATAGTTATATGTTATTTTTATAATAAAATATGTATATATGTTTATGTATAATTATGGTTGGTAATGGTGAGCTTGTGGTGGTCAAATAATGAGGGAAATTTTTGACTATTCATTAAATTCAATAAAAAACAGAGCAGGAAGATTTGTGGTTTTGGTCATTAGGACATCATTTTCGACTTGAGTCAATAGTCCTTTGTCTTCTTCTATCTTAACCATATATAAATCTCCTATATATTAAAAGAGAAACATTTGAAAAATTGTAATCTCAATTTTGTAATAATTAAAAAAACTTCATGCTTAGGTGTCACTCAATTAGGTAGTTAATTACATTCAATTGAAAAATAAGTAGGTCCACGTTCGATTTTTATATGTCGCTAGATATATTCGTTGGTCAAACTATATGATACGATGATATGATATGATATTTACGATAGAAGCATTTATGATTGTTCCGCTAGATATAATTACTATTTTATTTTATTACCTTAAATAAAACCTACGGAATTACCATAAATGACTAATATATATATGACAATTAATGATTCTAATAATAAATATTTGATAACAATTTATATCTCCTCCATCATTTTTTGTTTAAATTTGTATTATTAAAATAAATTAAACAATCAAATTAGCTATAAAATTAAACTTTAGATTTTTTTTCGTATATGTTATATTTTGAATTAAAAAAAGGAGAATAAATGACTAAAAATATTAAAATTATTATGTTAAAAATTAATGATCAATGGTTTAACATTTTTATTATAAAAAGATACACATGATTTTAAAACCATATGAGTAAAAAGTATCATTCAATAATAAAACAAATATATATATAGATTAAACTATATACCATATAAGATTACATAAATATTTTAATTTCAAAAATGTCAATAAATTTTCAAGAACATTTATAAATTATAAACTTATTAAATTTTTCACATTGAAATTTTTTTTTATCAATGATTTAAATATCTTAGTTCTTTTTTAAAAATTTTATATTATTAAAAGATATTAAACAATCGGTAATATGGTTTTTTGGTATATACCATACAAACCGAATGGATGTGATTTTATAAAAACCATAGGATTTGGATATGGTTTGATTTATAACCGATTAAACTGAAACATGTAAATATGTATATATTTATAACGATGCATGAATATCTATTTGTTACATGAGTTGAACTATAATTATAATTTGTAAATCACTTGAATCACTTGAACTATAATTAAGTAACAATTTACTGCAACTGAGGTTTCTTATTTTCTTAGTCTTTTTTTTTTATCTTTTTGCTTTATTTTAACAGTAACTAAATTGAAGTAAAGATTGTAAATTTGATGAACAACAATTAGTTGAAATTCTTTACAACTTTTTTTTTTATCTTTAAACAAACACAGTTGTATTCAATCGAAGACATATTAATTTGATGAACACTAAATATGGAAGAATATAAAAACTTTTCTTTCATGCTTCTGTTTTGTTTTTTATTTTTATTTTCAAAATTTAGAGTTTTGATATTAATTCTAGATTTGATCATTTTATTAGATGATACAAGCCTTTTTTTGTTTTTTATTCTTTTATTAAAATATATAATATTTTTTTAATAAATGACTTTTTGACAATATGACTCTAAAATTCGTATAATATATAATATGATCTCAAACTAAATAATTATGTTTTTTGGTATAAAACTGAATAAACTGAAAACCGATGGTATATACACCAAATCGAACCGAAGTAAATATGGATTTAGAATAGTAGTTATATTTTAATAACTGAAATACCGAAAAATCGAACCGAACCGAAACCCGATATCCGGATTAAACACGCCTAATCCAAATGAAACCGAACTATTGTTTCATTTTCCAAAACATAATAAAAATAACAACTTCATCTCGCGCAAGGCGCGGGTATTATCCTAGTTATATATATAATTGTGGTGGCTAATGTTGAACTCGTGGTAATCAAATAATCATGGACAACATTTGACTATTCATTAAATCCAATTAAAAAAACAGAGCAGGAAAGACTTTTGGTTTTGGTCATTAGGACATCATTTTCCGAACTTGAGCCAATAGTCCTTTCTCTTCTTCTCTCTTAATCATAGCGAGTAAGAAGTCATTTAGGTTATCTATCGGACCAGGCAGGCACCAGTGGACACAGTCGTTGTACAACGACACATTAGCCTCAGGAAGATGACCGTAGCGGCTCGGGTGACCATCGGGCCTAAGCCACATCGCTTGAGTCGTATCTAGTAGTCTAAACCTCTTTCCTTTCCTCTTGGCTTCTACTTCAGCTCTCTCAAACTCTTCCACCTGAATCTTGTGTAGCTTCATCGTCACATCGTCTTGAGTCTCGTTCCTCTGATAAGGTCCTTTCCTCAGACAGTTCCCTCCTTCGTTCCATAACCCACCCTCGAAATGCGATGGTGCAAACGTACGTAAATACATAACGCCCTCGAATGTCTCAGAGTCCAAGATCGCTTTAAACGCTGTTCTAAACGCTTTTCTGTACCCGTAAAACATCGAGAAGTCGCTTATGTTTGGTAACTGGCAATAATGGCAACCAATGATGGTATTGTTCTCGTAGTAGACCGATGGCCGGTAATGCCAGTGACCTGAGGAGATGATCACGTAGTCGAAGTCTCCTATCTCTGCTGTCCAACGCTCGTCTGCTTCATCAAGGTATAGATCAAAAACACTATGCTCTGTCTTGCCCGGCTCGGGTTCTGTGGACTTTACCAAGTGTGTTGACCAAAATGGGGCGATGGTGAAATTGTATGTCTCGTATGTCCATCGTTTGAAATAATCGCTAGTGTTAACTGAAGCATCGACTGGATATTCAACCTGAAAATGTTAATTCTACTTTAGTCTTGAAAAACTGAGAACGAAACCAATAAGTTAAGATTCGATTTCCAATGTACAAAGAAACAAATCGAATTATAACAAAAAGGCTGGACCATACTTCACTGTTTAATAATGTTTATGCAAATTAATTATCCAGTTTGTTAATTAGCTAAGATGACCCATGGACTCTGTGGAAATGTCAATGTCAAGTCTACTTTTTTTTAGCAAGAATCTTTACACACAAGTAAACTAATTTTATGCAAAGAAAAAGTAAACTATTTGATTAAAACATATTATATCACTGGACAAACTGCCCATGGATGTTTCATTATTACTTTTCCAGTGTAGGAAAACATCGTTTCAATCATTGTGGTACAGGTGAACCAATCTTTTTATTTTAAATATTAATAATTGAGTGGTTATATGATTTTATCAAGCTTAGGTAAATAACATACATGTAAAATGTATGTATATACACACACACAAACTTCTTAATATAATGGTAAATGATCACAGTAATGATGCACATCTCACTTCGTTTATACTACTTTATCAAAAGTGTAACTTCGACTAATAATTAAACTATACATATGATCTAATGATTCTAGTTTATCGATTAGAATGTTACTTCGACGTCAAGCGTAGTTAATGATTTTTATTTGCTGCATTGAGTACTAAATTGTGATTTAGTGATTTATATGCTTTTGGACATTGAATTTAAAACCGTCTACAAAGGGTTTAGTGACAAAATAAGCTAGAATCCGATCAGTTTACGTCATATATGGCATATATGTATCAACTTTCTTATTTTCGTAAAATCACTAAGTTAAATCACTATTCTAACTGAGAGCAGACTAAATGTATAACTAAATTCAAAATGATGTAAAAAAGGTTTATATCCTAAATTAAGCAATATTTACAAACAAATAAATTTCTGTAGAGTTATGAACTAATTATTCACTAAAAAGAAATATAACAGTTAGAAAAGATTGTGAGATTGTGCTACCTGAGAGAGAAGGCAGATCAAAGACTGCATGTGGTTTCTGCTAACAGAGTCACCAACAAACGCCATGGTTTTACCTCTCACGGTCTCAAGAAACCGAAGCGGGTCAAAAACCGGCAAGTCATCTTCACACCCGTGGGGTTTCCATTTCCACTTGATGAAATCTGTGTCAGGTCTTCCGAACCTCATGCAGTTTTGGTGTTCGTGTATCGCCCAGCACGTGGTGTTCGTGTAGTAAGGTGCCTCAGGGTTAGGAACCCACTCTCCCGAGAATATGTCCCAGCTTTTGTGTGTGGCTGCAACACTGTCTTGTAGCTTGACGATGCTTGTTTGACTTGGATGTTGTTGCTTGAAGAAGAAGTTAGGGTCTTCAACAAAAGGGTAGAGAAGAGGGATGATGGTGAAGAGAGAGATGGAAATGGTCACTACAATGAGTAGCTTTTGTTTGCTTGGAATGGCTGCAGAGTGTAGAAGCTCCATTGTAGGGAAGCTAGGGAGAGAAGGAAGATAGATTTTGAGGAAGAAAACAAATCAAGATTATCTCAGACTTGTGGCCAGTTTGTTTATATGTTGTGAATTATTTAATCATGAACAATTTGTGAATTTTTTTTCTTACAAAAAAAACGAGTAGGTGTCACATCTAAATTATGAGTTATGATTATTGCAAAATAACTTGCACAAAAATTAAAGTACTCAATCAAAAAGATTAATATTCACAATGGTGATGACTATTCTGTAATTTGGACGTTTTTGTCGGCAATTTGGACGTTTAAATGATATTTAGATAGGCATCTTCTTTTTCTTTAAGTGATATGTTTTAATCTTTGTTGATTTGATTCCTTTGTAGGTGCCACAAGATAATAATCTTAAATCATATATTTGTGAATTTCATGTCATACTTTCCGACTGTTTGACAAACAAGTTAAGTATAATTGGGAGTCGTCGGCTAAACATACATGAGTTTGTTTCAGCAGCCATGGGGATTGATTTTGTTTAGTGGCTATTACTTTAACCACAAGGTAAGAAACATTAGATTACTTTTAAAATTTTGTTCTTTCATTTATATAGAATTATTATCTTTTATAAATGGCCGAAAGAAGATGAACAATAAAGGTTTGTAAATACCAATGAGGACGCCAAGCCACCAGATCACCATTCTTTGGATAAGGTTCATAACGTTATTGCTGTTGAGGCGATCATATCATTCTTCTGTTAGATATATATATGTATGTATAAGGCCGTTCTGTAAATGTTACTAGCTTTTGGTTAGTCGCTATTACTTTAACCACAAGGTAAAAAACATTAGTTTGCTTTTAAAATATCATTATTCATTTATATAGAATTATCTTTTTATAGTTGGAAAAAAAGAATTATCTTTTATGAATGGCCGAAAAGAAGATGAACAATAAAGGTTTGTAAATACCAACGGGGACGCCAAGCCACTAGATCACCATTCTTTAGATAAGGTTCATAACGTTGTTGCTGTTGATGCGATCATATCAACCTTCTGTTATTGTTTAGAGTTGCTGCCAATAGGGATATATATATATATAAAGGTTTTGAAAATGCTACGAGTTTTTTTTTTGTAAAGGGAATAATATTTTCTCATAAAAAGTAGGATCATTAGATTACAAAAGACAACTGTATTTATCCAAAATGCTGGTAAGAATATCAACATCTTTGTTAGTGTATTTTGTCCGCAGACACGTGACGTGGAAGCTGGAACGCCACAATAGTAGACAGTTGTGATTTGTGAAAAGCCATCAAGTCACATGGTAAGTCTTGTGCCAGAGTCAACAACGAGTGACACAACAATAGCACACCCTCGATCGCCTACAGAGACAACAGAGTCAACTCAGATGCTGAGTCCAATGGATAGAAAGGCTACTAGGGTCATGAGATACAGAGAGAAGAAGAAGACAAGGAAGTTTGAGAAGAGGATAAGGTATGCTTCAAGGAAAGAGTATGCAGAGAAAAGACCAAGGATCAAAAGCTGGTTTGAAAGAGGAATGAAGTAGATGCAGACCAAGCTTTCTCCACAATGGCAATGTTTGACACATGATATGGAGTTGTTACTTCGTTCTGATAGACTCCTATGGCAAGAACTAGATTCCATGCTTGTAAAAAATGCATTACTGGTTTGAATTTCTTAGAAGTTATCTTATAACCACTGTAATGCATATAGGTCTCTGTTTTTGTCTACCAGAGAAAATAAGGTTTTACACAATATGATTTTACAAACAAAATAGTTTAACTAAAAAAGTTAAGAACCGGCTCTTAAAACTCTTATTTAAGAACCGGTTCTTAAGTTTTTTTAGTTAAAGTTAAGAGACGAGTTCTTATATTCCGTTAAGAATCTCACCTTAAGAACCCCGCAATAATTATGTAATAATAATTATGCTATTACATAATTAACTGTAGACATATAAAACTTGAAAAATTCAGTTAATAGATGAAACTTTTTAAACTGATAATTATTCATTGGTTAATGGCAAGGAAGCTTGAAACTTGAAAAATCCAGTTGTAGCAATTGTTATTTATGAGACTTTAGCATCAGAACTCGATATCATTCCCGTACTTTCCCATCATATATTTTCTTTCAGAGAGACATGGACCAGACCAAAGATCATTATACAAATGTTCTAAAAGCATGCTCTGTCTATGACAGAGATGTCGGACACGTTCAGGTCTATCCAAATATTTTTTTCCTTTGTTCTTATTTCCCCAGTATGGTACTAAAGGGTCATGGTTCTAAACAAATCGCAGGGAATGGGTTTCGTAGCCGGTTTGTTGCTTTTTTATATGAGCGACGTTGCATTACTTAAAGCAGCTGTTCACTCCACTCCCCAATGGAAAGATTTTACCAGACTACCAGGTGAGGCTCTCTTTACGCTAGAAGATACCGATAATATCGTAGCTACTGCCTTTTTAATTGCGCTAATCTGAAAGTGATAGAGCTGATTTAATGATTATAGGATGGTAAGAACATACTTAAAAGTCAAATAATAAAATTCTTAATGAGGCTCAAATTCTCTGTCAGCTATCCTGTGGAGACTCTTTATTCTTTTGTTCTGATTAGAGTCTTCAACATTAGCGATTAGTTCTTTGTCAAATGCTTCTCTCTGAAGTTATGATATAATAATATCTGTTAAAGTTTTACATTAATGAACTATTTGATATTAGGCATGGCTTCCTCTTTTACAGCAATATCTGTTACATTTTTATCAGTTGGTAAGAGAGCTAATGCCGAAACTAGGAGAACATTTCACTCAAACTATGATTAATCCGAGTATGTATGCAAGTAAGTGGTTCATAAATCATAACCGTCTCAAATGTTACTAGCCGAGTTTAATCAAGTATCAAATGTTGACATGAAACAGAATTAAACAGCTAGACTTGAGAATTAAGCAGTTAGACTTGAGAATTAAGCTGCCAGACTTGAAAATACTTATAAGGTCTTATAAGGTTTTATAAAGTTTTATAAGGTTTTATAAAGGTTTTATAAGGCTTTATAAGAAGCACCAGACTTGAGATGTAAGCTGTCAGACTTGAGACTTGAGTGCCAGACTTGTGCCTAAGAGTGAAATTCGTCCAACTTCAACTTGAGAGGCAAATTTGAATTCAAATTAGGTTCTGACCTTTGGAGAGAGAGGCTGGACAAGTGGGGATTAAAATAACATGTTGGAGAGAAGAAAGATGGCTGTTAGGAGCTGTCACTATCACATTGGAATCTCTCCTGCATCTCAGCCATTCAATTCAAATTAATTCAGATCCTCTCATCTCAACCATTCATTTTGAATCCAGATCTATCTCTCTTTG
>NC_027756.1:48244797-48246066 GCF_000695525.1 Brassica oleracea var. oleracea | reverse complement strand
AAGCTCAACCAGTTCAGTCTACCACTCATTTTTCTTGAAGATTCTTGAGCACACTCTTTTATCCAGCGGTCTATTGTTTTCCAAAGTTTCCAATCTCTTTTCCCCTGTCAAATATGGTGAAGAAACCACTTGAAAGCAAAAGTTTATGGAGTAGTTTTCCTAGCAAAGCTTCAAAACTACCTTGTACAAGTGGTTCTCTTTCTCTATCCAAGAAGAGAGCTTCCAAGAAGGTGGCGACTCTCAAGCATGAAGAAAGGAGGAGACTTTGGTGTGATGGATACAAGAAGGAGGTCATGTACTTAAAGAGAAGGAGTTGGAGTTCAACTCAACATCTCAGATCCAACAAATTGTCATGACCCATGTGTATTGGAGGTTCAAGGAACCAGCTCAGGTTCCTTGGTTGTAAGTTAAACCTCTCCTTCTTGATATGAGTTTGGGATAATGGTTCTGGTTGTATTGAGTGGTGTGTTTAGTATACTTGGGACATGTTCAAGTTGCTAGAGTTGTTGAACCTAGTTCATGTCTCAAGATACTTAAGTTGTGTTTGTTGATTCTGTTTTTTTTAAATTATTTCTAAGTTTACCGGCATGGTTATGACTAGTTATTGTTTTAGGTCAATTGTTTGAGTTGTGTAAGGTCTAGGCGAGTTGTCTAGAACCTGTTTTGTGTCTTGTTGCATTGCTAGAAGCCTAGGAGAGTTTCATGGTCTTGTATTGCATCTATATGTTGTTTCTAGTCTTGTTTGCATCCATATGTTGTTTCTGGTCCTGTGATGCATTCATGAACTGCTTGGGATGATTAGATGAGTTATCTAGTCCATGTTTTGACATTTAATTAATCATGTTGTTACTTAAATGGTCATTAAAAATAGCCTAAATGCCTTGTAATTGATGAGTTATCATACCTGAGCATTTAGTTGTCTTGTTGCATTGCTAGAAGCCTAGGAGAGTTTCATGGTCTTGTATTGCATCTATATGTTGTTTCTAGTCTTGTTTGCATCCATATGTTGTTTCTGGTTCTGTGATGCTTTCATGAACTGCTTGGGATGATTAGATGAGTTATCTAGTCCATGTTTTGACATTTAATTAATCATGTTGTTACTTAAATGGTCATTAAAAATAGCCTAAATGCCTTGTAATTGATGAGTTATCATACCTGAGCATTTAGTAAATAGTTTGCATGGCTTTGAACTGAATGATTGTTTGGATTCTATCTATTGCATTTTCTTAAAACATTGGGATCAGGATTGGTGAGTTACCAAGGTCTGAT
>NC_027756.1:48240014-48244657 GCF_000695525.1 Brassica oleracea var. oleracea | reverse complement strand
CGACGAAGATTTTTCCCATGTTGTTCAGAGCCTACACATGTGTACATTCCTGTATGATCCAGAGCCTACACAGTGTGTATATTCCTGACCATGGAGAGATTGTTTGTGTGAGGAGTCCAGATGGTAATAAGTCGTGGCTGAGATAGAATATGGCTGAGCTTTGAAGATACTTCAGGAAGGAGTATTGATGGAGAGGCAGACCAGTGTTTGATCAGCCATCCACCAGGCTGAATCTCCTCATGAATTGCAAGAACCGGTTGACTTAAGCGTAGACCGTTTGGTTATTGAGCTCCTGGTTCAAAAGACTTACAAGAGGCAGGAGAGAAGAGATCAAGGGAGGAACCGGTTAGCTTAAGCGCAGCTGTTTGGGTGATGCACTCCTGGTTTCAAGACTCAGTGTTGCTCACTTCCAAGCTTGGTCCTTCACTCATTTTCTCCGGATCAAGCTTGAGGAGGGGTAATGGTGAGCAATCCTGAAGGTCCAAGTCATATGTTGCCTCAGTTACCTCTAAAGGCATTGGAGCATAGACCAAGGGTGGATCAGTTGGCTTAAGCGCAGGTGTTGGTACTGTTGTGCTCCTAGTTTAGGTTCAGTATTGCTCACTTTCCAAGCTTGGTCCTTCACTTATACTCTCCGGATCAAGCTTGAGGAGGGGTAATGGTGAGCATCATTCCTGAAGGTTCAAGTCGTCCATTGCCTCACCACAGATCAGAAGTGGAGTTGAAGTGGCGTTCACCAGCCATCTAAAACCCACTACAAAGAAACATCAACATGGACAACAACAACTTGGTGTTAGAACAGATGGCCATCATAGACTACTTGACAAGAAAATCATGTGGAGCTGAGTGGAATGCTATGGATCAGCCCAAGGCGTGGAGTTAGAACAGTTTCCTTCTGGTTGGGAAGCTATGGATCAACTACTATATAGAGTTAGAGCAGTTACCTTCAGGTGGAACAATACCTTTTGGTTGGGAAGCTATGAATCAGCTACTATATGGAGTTAGAACAGATACCTTCAGTTGGGAAGCTTTGAATCAGCCCATAGCATGTGTGCTTGTACCTGGTTGATGAAGTTTAAGGAAGCCAGCAAATGGTGATTTACAATCTGGCCACATATATGCAAGGACACAAGGAGTATTCAACTAGGGATTTTCTTGGCTGAGCAATCACATGATGGTGGCAGATCATGGAGTTGCAACGTTCCCCTACATGTTGAAAGCTTCAAGAGTGACAATGCACAGACTGGTTGAGAAGTAGTTGGTGTGAGGGATTCAAGTGTTCAGTACTCCTCACCAGCATTCCAGAAATGTTTACACGGTACCTATTGAGCTCATGAGAAAAGGAAGGCTTGGATTCAACCCTAAATGGAAGCAAGAAGCTAGAAGAAAGGGGGAGACAAGCTCTGGTCATAAGAAGAAGCTCAAAGGTTGTTTTAAGTGTGAAGCAATGAAAGCATTAGAGTCTGCTAGCCATTGAAGTAAGGCCATGATCCAGAGTTTATGAGTCCCTCAACATCATCATAAGGCTCATAAACTCACTGGCCAATCCCGAGGCTGAGAGGCTTGTACTCTTTTCCTAAGTGTGGTTTTATCCCAAAGGGTTTTCTATGCTTAGGTTTTTAATGAGGCAAGTACTCTCAGTTCCAAGCTTGCCCAAAGATCTCCTATGGTCAAGCTTGAGGGGGAGTGTTGACATGAAGCAGAATTAAGCAGCTAGACTTGAGAATTAAGCTGCCAGACTTGAGAATACTTATAAGGTCTTATAAGGTCTTATAAGGTTTTATAAGGTTTTATAAAGGTTTTATAAGGCTTTATAAGAAGCACCAGACTTGAGATGTAAGCTGTCAGACTTGAGACTTGAGTGCCAGACTTGTGCCTAAGAGTGAAATTCGTGCAACTTCAACTTGAGAGGCAAATTTGAATTCAAATTAGGTTCTGACCTTTGGAGAGAGAGGTTGAACAAGTGGGGATTAAAATAACATGTTGGAGAGAAGAAAGATGGATGTTAGGAGCTGTCACTATCACATTGGAATCTCTCCTGCATCTCAGCCATTCAATTCAAATTAATTCAGATCCTCCCATCCCAACCATTCATTTTTAATCCAGATCTATCTCTCTTTGTCTTCTACCTCTCATTTGTCTAGTGTGTGTGTTGGGTATAAAGAGCCCTCATTGTAATCAATTATAATCTAAGCTGAAAGAGGGGAGTTCCCTTTTTTTCTTCACCATTATCTTCTCTCTTGGTTACTGTCAATCTCTATAATCTCTTGATACTCATACTCTTTTATTCTCAACTTAATTTACTCTTCATCACTTATCTCTCTGTTTACTATGTTCCTCATTTTCTTTTACTCTCATATTAATCATCTTTTCTTGCATCAAACATCTTACATAGTCTCAAATGTTTCTTTCATTTCTCATGTTTTGCATCCTTTCTTTGTTTTTCTTTTGTTGGTATAGGGTATTAACATTGTGTTCAAAGTCGGTTTAGAATTGTTGAAGCGTTGCCATGATGATTTGGTAAAATTTCCATTTGAGGAACTCATGCATGCTTTGGAAGAAATGAAACAGGATCGTGAGAAGGCCGTAGCTAAACCGGTTTAAACGGCCAAACCGGTTCAACTATAGTGTTTGATAAACTTGGGGCTTGGAGCCCCAGGGTCTGTTAATTATGGATTTATTTATCTCTCATTCTTTTTATTGCCCCTCATGTGTGAAGAAAGCATAGTAATTTCCTTTCTTCTGTAAAAATAAGTTTGGATTCCAAGAAAACCAACTTTATAGTTTCTTCTTTCTTTTTTTTGGCATAATTGTTTTTTTAACATGATTCTGTAATGTCTAAGTCACAATGTATTGTATATTCTCAAAGTCCAAATGTAATGATAAAACAGAAACTAAGAGAAATTCTATATGATTTAAGTTAGGGGTGTCAATTCGGGCTGGTCCGGTCTGGCCCGGTCCAAACCCGTTAAGCCCGTAAATATTTGAGTTCGGTCCAGAAATATTTTGGGCATAGAATTCAAAGTCCGTTCCTTATAGGGCTCTAGGGTTTTTCGAGTTTTTTTGGGGTTTTCTAAAAATAATTTGTCATTATCACTTCTATTGTTTTAATACATGTGAATTTTCATTATAAACAATTTCAATTTTTTTATTTTAAAATATAAAGTGAGTTTATAACTTTATTCTTTGTCAAAAATGTTTTACTTTTCAAATGCTTTAAAAATATATTATAAACAGGCCAAATTTAATAAGATTTAAATAATAAAATATAAATTAAAACTAAATATACAAAAGAATAAAATTTATGATAAACATGGTCAAACGTTTCATACTTTGAATTTTGAAAAAAAATGTTGTACATAAAAGAAGAATGTACATTTGCAAAATTTAAAATGTGACACTAATAATGGTTTTGATTGCAAGAACGATAATATTTAAACTAACGTATACAATTTTGGGTTTTTGGACCGAGCTCTAGCCTAAACAGGCTTAGGTCCAAAATACCCAAAGCCCAAACGAGCTTAGCCCGAAATGCCCAATTTTTTTGGGCTTATAAAACTAAGTCCAAACCTGGTAATTTTTAAAGCTGGAAAGGCTCGGGCTGCGGCCTTCGACCCTAATTGAGATGTATAATTTCAGTTTGGCTTCTCATCACAGAATTCACACCATCTCTCTGTCTGCATACTTCCTGTATTACTCATTTGATGTCCTAATGTGTCACTTACCTCACTGATTTAAAGATTATGTTTTCGCTTGTGAGTTTTGCTTGTTGAATGCGGAGCTTTAGATGCAGCTTTAGCTCAGCCTGTTTAGAAATTTTTTCTCCAAGCTTTATATATGAATTGAAACTGTTTTAATCGCTGTCTTGATATCCCAAATCTTTTTTCTTACAACTTGTACAAGAAACACCACGTGCTTATTATTTTGGAGGAAAGGGAAGGACCCTTGAATCATCACAAATTTCTAGAGATCTTAAACTTGTTAAAAAATTTGGAAAACTTCTAGTGATTTGTTCAGTGAGTTGCAGTTTCTTCATCAGTCATCACACCTGGAAAATCAAATACTCGCTTGAAGATCATTAAAAAAAAGGAGTGAACCTTTTCCCAGAGAGAGAATATGAGAAGCTTCGGCGTGTGGACTATGTTTATCTGAATTGACAGCGGATTCGAACTCGGATCTCCTAGAGATCTACGGAAGACCTTGAAGATCATTAATATCTTATCAATGACCTAAATTATCTCTGTTTTTTATTGTTATTTGTACTACTAGTTTTACAAGTACGAAACAACACTATATATGTAGGTACAGTTGAAAGCCATTGGCATCAATGGTCTCTCAGTAATGATCCCCTAAGTTCAAGATAATACAGTAAATGGTACTAATACTCACACTACAAGAAAACATATTTTTTACTAGGGTAGTATTCGTTGTAAACTCGTCGTAAACGGGGTGTTACGACGAATTAACGTCGAAAGACGTTTCGTTGTTAAACGTCCGTCGTAACGGAGGTTTCGTCGTAAACGACTCGTTACGTTTACGACGAAATATATTCCTTGTAAAGCGGAGGGAAAGGATTCGTCGTAAATGACACGTAAGCTTTCGTCGTAAAGCACACGTAATTGTTTCGATGTAAAGCACACGTA
>NC_027756.1:48209061-48236656 GCF_000695525.1 Brassica oleracea var. oleracea | reverse complement strand
ACGACGAAATTAGGTAAGTTAAAGCACATTGAATACACGTTTTCACCTAAATATAACGGTAACATGTTTCGTTGTAATGTCGATGTAATGATTACGATGTATTTCTCATTCCACGTAAATTCGTCGTAAACTTACATGGATTTTACGACGAAAACAGTTCGTCGTAAATTTACATGGCGTTTACGCCGAAAGTTGGATTCCTCGTAACTGCGTTGTAAACACCATGTAAATTTACGACGAAATATTTTCGTCGTGAAAGTTCATTGTTATGGGCACGTTTTCTTGTAGTGTCAAATGGTTTTGAAATAACTCGAGCTAATGGATAAGAGAAACTATATGAAAGAAATGTCGAAGGCTACACAACACAATTACCTACAGAACTTTCAAGTTATAATTTGGAAAGCAGCATTGTTTACAGTACATGATAGCTTTATACTTGTATTCATGAATGTATTATTATAGGTAATAGACTAATAGTAATACACGACAACACATACTTCACCAAACATAGAGATTCCACTAACTCTTGATAAAAATCAGTTATTTCTACCAAAAACGCTAGTTAGTTGAACAACCTTTCAAAAGTGTTCGCTTACAAATTAATTTTTTTAAGTGAATATGAGAGAGTACTTTAATTTTGGCACACTAATCCTGTGTTTCTCATTTTGTTTAATCCTTGGCGAGTTCTGATTGAAAAGCACGTATTTATTGGTTACTTTTTTTTACTTTTCCACCTCGCTTTTGACCTACGCGACGACGATGGTGACAGGGCCATTTTGGTCATTGCCAATTGACCGAAAAGAGAGTTCTACTAGCAGAGAATTAGATTCTCTGGGCCCAACAAGAACGTAAACAGCTCACGTTCTTCGCACCTGTCTCTTTCTCGTGAGTATCGAAATCTGAACGTTTCGTTTCAGACACGACACGTGTCATTTCGAATATTACACGTGTCGTCATATAATTGGCTGATACATTTCTTTCTTTGTCAACCCAGTTTGTGTGGTTCAGATCTAAAACGCTAACTAATCTCTAAATTAAATCAAATATTCTTGTTTAACTTAACAAATCAATCATCCGCTGTTATATTTTTTCCGTGGCCAAGAATCGTCCCGAATATCAAAGCCCTGAACGTGGCTACTTCAATAATACACGTGTCAAGGCGTGTATCGTTTATATAATTTTTTGACCATTTTTTGAAACTTATAGTATTAATTAATAATTAAATCTTAAACTGAGTAGTTAATTTGTTGACATTAATACCAAATTAACAAAAAGATTTGTTGCACTTTTTTCAAAAAAAATTCTTGTGGCCAAGAATCGTCACGCAAATCTCACCGCCTACAATCTTTCCACAAAAAGCAAAAAGTGAGTAGGGGGCTTTTCGTAAAAAGCCCAACAAGAGGGACAATAACGTCATTCGGCGGAGACCTAATAGCCTCACAAACGTATCTGACCTTGAGCCTATATAAAAAGAACTCACTCTCCCCTAATTCTATCAAAAAGCTCATTTTCTTTTTTCATCATCACCAAATCATAAGCGGCTAACAAATTAGGGTTTCAAGTTTCTTTATTTTCTGAATCAGGTTGGTTTTGATTAGCTTCATAGAGATCTATCTTGTTTTGCGATTCGATTGATTGAATCTGGCGTTTTGTTTACGTTTCAGGTTTCGTCTGATTGAACACAAAGAAGAGATCGAAAAACTCCAGATCGAGATCAATATATTCATATACATGTAAGTCTTAAGTCTCTGATGTTCAATTTGTAATTAGATCGTGGTTTGTTTAGAGTTTATAAACCAGCACATCGATGTCTGGATTTGTTGTATCATTAAATAATGTTGTATGTTGTTAGATAATCATATGATTCGATTGATATGCAGAGACACGGAATGTTCTATGTGTTTTACATGTTAATGACGTCACGTTGATTTTGATTTATCTCGTAACGTGAGATTTGTATTTGTGAATACAGAAGAGCGTGAATGAGATTATGATGGAATCGAAAGCTGGTAATAAAAAGTCGTCGTCGTCGTCTAGTAGTTCCTCCTTATGTTACGAAGCTCCCCTCGGTTACAGCATTGAAGACGTTCGTCCCTACGGTGGCATCAAGAAATTCAAATCTTCTGTCTACTCCAACGTACGTCACCCTTTCTATACATTAGCCTTTGTAATAATCTTAAATAACAATCCTTTAATCACTGTTTTGTTTTGTGTGTTGCAGTGCGCGAAGAGGCCCTCCTGAGTACCATTCAGTTCAGACAGTCCTCGTAGTCTAACTTTGCTTTTTCAATTTCTTTTTACTTTCAGTGGTTCCCAACTCCCCTCGTTCTCCTCCTCTCACAATGTCACTCTCTGCAATCGGGTTCGAAGGCTACGAGAAGCGTCTCGAGGTCTCCTTCTTTGAGCCGAGTCTCTTCCTCGACACTCACGGGAAAGGACTCCGCGCCTTGCCCAAATCTCATGTCGACGAGATCCTCGCACCAGCTGAGTGCACCATCGTTTCCTCTCTCTCCAATGATGAACTCGACTCTTATGTCCTCTCTGAGTCCAGCCTCTTCATCTTCCCTTACAAGATCATCATCAAGACTTGCGGGACCACCAAGCTCCTCCTCTCTATCGAGCCGCTCTTGAGGCTGGCTGGCGAGCTTTCTCTTGAGGTTAAGTCCGTGAGGTACACTCGTGGAAGCTTCCTCTGCCCTGGAGGTCAGCCGTTCCCTCACCGCAACTTCTCTGAAGAGGTTTCTGTGCTCGATGGGCACTTTGCCAAGATGGGTTTGAGCAGTGTTGCGTACTTGATGGGTGATGATGATGAAACCAAGAAATGGCATGTTTACTCTGCTTCTGCCCCTGCCAAGAACACTAACAGCAACAACAATGTCTACACTCTCGAGATGTGTATGACTGGTCTGGACAAAGACAAGGCATCTGTGTTCTACAAGAACGAGTCGAGCTCGGCTGGCTCCATGACTGATAACTCTGGTATCAGGAAGATACTTCCTCAATCCCAAATCTGCGACTTTGAGTTCGAGCCATGCGGCTACTCAATGAACAGCGTCGAAGGTGGCGCAATCTCCACTATCCATGTGACCCCTGAAGACGGATTCAGCTACGCTAGCTTTGAGGCGGTGGGGTACGATTTCACAACCATGGACTTGAGCCACCTCGTCTCAAAGGTGCTAACTTGCTTCGAGCCGAAGCAATTCTCAGTAGCGGTCCACTCTAGCGTCGCACAGAAGGGCTACGACTCTGATCTCTCTGTAGACCTGGAGGATTACGGATGCAGGGAGACAACGGTGGAGTCTCTAGGAGAAGAGAGAGGAACGGTGATGTATCAGAGGTTTGAGAAGCTGGGAATGTATTGCGGTTCTCCGAGATCTACATTGAAATGTGAGTGGAGCAGCAACAGTAGCTGCACTAGCGAGGACGAGAAGGAAGAGGGAATCTAAAGCTTTTGTTTTGTTTTTTTTCGAATAGTAATGTTGCCTTTGTGTTTTTTCTCCTTAAAAACCAGTAATAATTGTGTTTGGTTTCTGTGAATTCAGATGATCGAATATTATGAAATATCTTTCAATAAAGAATAAGACCATTTTCGTGATAATAATAGAGGCTTGTACAATGTCAATCCTTATTAGCCATTTTCATAAAAGTGGCATCGTCAGCTTCTATCTAGAGTCGAGTATGCATACACACAACGACAACCACCGAACGCTTATTCCGTTCTGATTCGTTTACTTGACTATATCTCGTAACACATTGTTCTAGTTTAGCGTTGATGACATGAGATTCTTCGTCAACATGCATGGTAACTAAAAATACCTAGTTAATTTTCATAACTGGAAGAAAAAAAACTGATTGCCCGAATTCCACATTGCTATATGACATCACTCCAAAAGCAACTCCTTTTTGAAGTTGGCAAAAATATGAAGTTTGAGGTGTTCTTCTCGAAAAGAACGGCTTCAAACTTAATTGTAATTTTTTTTTGTATTTTACACTAGTTTTTTTTTATTGATAAAAATTAACAAAAGTCATGAAACTTTTAGTTAGAAATAATATATAATAAAAGTATTATACACATTATTAATTTGTAAGATGATACATTTTAATAGCATACTAGATTCTGATCCGCCCTTTAAAAGGGCAGATATATTTTTTGTTTAAATTTTTTTTTGAGAAATTTAATTTTTATATTTGTGTTATTTTTGTAATCATATTTGTGTTTAGTATTAATTTAATTTAATATAATTTTTGGTAACTATATTAAATATGTCAAATTGCATAATTATATGTCATATGTATTTCAGAAATTATTTTTAAACTTTATTCCTAAAATTTGCAACATATTATATTTTCTTAGTAGTTACCTAACATAATTAGTCAAGAAAAATATTTGTATCCAAAAAATCTGACTCGGAATCGAACCAAAAATCAAAGTCTCATAATCTATTAGATTTGGCATATATACTCGAATGGTTCTTAAGTGTTATATCCGAAAACCAATATCAAATCCAACACGCACAGAAAACCGAACAAAATTTTTGAAAAATATTTGAAAAATATTTTTTTAATATATTTTGTTAAATATATATGTAAATGGGTTAATAAGGTCTTCACTAAACATTTAATAAATATTTTTAATTGAATGGACGAAGCGGAAGCGAGAATGTCGGCTTGAGTAAACCTATGTAAAATCCGTTAAGCTAAATCCCGTAGAATATATTTTTATAAATAATACTTCCATAATAATATCAACTGATCATGTTCCTAATTTAATAGAATAGATAGATTAAATAATTTAATTTTCTTATAAAAAAACTATTTATATTTCTTGTTTATCTGAATTGATTCATGAATTTTTATTGTATTGGTCTAAATTTTAATCGGTTTTGAAAACTATATATTATTAAGTTATATATATTTCTTATATATATTTGCTATGATTTTTTACTCATGGGCTGTTGGTAGTTGTATATCATGATAATAACAAATATTTATAATTATATATTATAAAGCTAACGCTGACAAAAAAATATTATTAAGCTAATAAATATTATTTATTTTTGTCTAAAACTAACACAAATTATTAAAAGTGGGATTGTTTTTGGGTTGTATAGGTATTTCTATTAATGATTTGTATGTGGAATAGTTGATCATCATCAAAGGGATATTTCATGAAGTCTATATAATCACGTATAAGTTTCATACTAATAAATAATATTATACCTCTCAATTTTTAATAGTATGAGGTAAATTACAGTTAGTTAAAAAAAAACGAATATTACGGTTGCATAAAATTTGTTGTTAGTGGAAGTGGTTAATTTAGATGCAGTTATAAAATATGTTACTTGGACCAAACATTTATCAATTGGACATGTTGCTATTTTAATAGAATAGATTACATTACATGCATTTGAAAATAATAACACACTCTTTTTATTTTTATTTGGATATTACATGCTAAAAGTTGTTAAAATCGTGTCCTTTCGTTAGTTTATGTAATATTTTTTTTCATATAATTTTAACTTTTTGTATCTTCGCTTTATAGTTTGTATTAAATGTGTATTGTAATATTGTTTTGTATACTATTTCGCTTTACTGTAATTAATATAATTGTATTTTGCATAAGGTAAAAAATTATAAAGACAAATAATAACTATAAAAGTTAGTAATATAATTTCAAAAATAGATAATTGTATAAAAACTTAAAAGAAAAAAACTTTAAATATGAAGTTTCGTACGGTAGAACTTCAAATATGAAGTTTCACTATACAAAACTTCAAAAATACAAAATTTCGTATTTAAAATTTTAAAGTTGTTTATGTAGATGTTCTTATAGTGCAAAATATATATACGAAATATTTGTACCGATCTCTTCATTCAAACTAGATTTGAGTTAGAAATTCATGATTCATAAAAGTTTGAAATATGGGTGGTTTGGTTTGGCAACTGCAACAGATAACTAGCCGAACACAACTGCGTGCGTCTAACTATTTCCCCGTCTACTATGCCGTGAACGTAATAATAGTAAAGCTTTTTTCTTTCTCAGTTTGGGTATAATATATGCAGTAGCAGCCCTGATACCAAGCCTTTTTTTCTCATATATGTTTGGTTATAATATATTATACTCTCTTGGTTTCTAAAAGATCCATATTTTAAAATTTTCACATTTTTATATTTCTTATATTTTATATTATACTCCCTTCATTCGTAAAAGATCCATATTTTAGAATTTTCACACTTTTCAATAAAACGTATTAAAACTAATTTTTAATATGTTTTATTGGCGATGGAGAACTCCAAGTGTCAATCCCAAAATAGACACTTGGAGTTCTCCATCGCCAATAAACAGCTACCGACGTTAGGCAAAACTAAACGAACCACTAAACCTCGCCGACTTGGTTTCAGATTACGCATGGTACCACAAAGGTGTCTCTATTTGGTCTATAAATACAAACGCTTAGCCCACATCTCTCATCATCAATCTAAAACATAAAACACACCAAAGTTCAGCTAAAGAAAAATATCTTCTTAAGAAAAATGGCAGACAACAAGCAAAGCTTCCAAGCCGGTCAAGCCGCTGGTCGTGCTGAGGTCTCATTCTCCCTTTAACACTTTGATCAAATGTTGTTGCTGCGGTTGAAAATACAGTCGTGGCAACCACACTTAATTATCTAAATTTAAAACAATCGCTTTTTAAAAGAAAATAGAGAAAAGCTTGCTCAATAGATTTTCTTGAACCAACAAATCCTATATATTTTGAAGCATGAAGCAGCATATAACTTTAGTAAACTACTATATTTCAGTCTATATAAATCTTGGTTGATAATTTTTAAAATTCGTTATATATCACAGCAAATACGTTTGGTGTGTATAGGAGAAGTCTAATGTGCTGATGGACAAGGTCAAGGATGCTGCTACCTCTGCTGGAGCGTCTGCTCAAACCGTAAGCGATCCATACATATGATATAATCATATATGTATATAAATATACGTATCTACTTCACATGTTCATGGATCTCATATCTGTTATACTGTAACTATATATATGTATTACTTATATAGGCAGGACAGAAGATATCGGAGACCGCAGGGGGAGCTGTTAATGTTGTGAAGGAGAAGACCGGCATGAACAAGTAGCGGATTCGAAATCAAAGTGGGATGTTATATAATAATCTTTTAAATTTGGATTTAAATAAAAATTAGTATTGATTCTCATCTTCGTCATAGTTGTTCTTGTTGTTGTTGTGTTTAGTGTTTTTAAATTTGAATTAATGTTTCTCCCTTTAGGTTTGTATGTTTGGATGTTTATGTATTTATTTCCCACTAATAAACATGTACAATTTAAAGTTCCAAAAATATCTCATCTTCATTATTCATTCACTTGAATCTTGATACTTATATAGTACCCTCCTTTCATATTTTTTTTATCGAGTTTTCTCATGCATGTTGGTTAAATCAAATTATAATAAACCAAAGTTACAGAAACCGTACTTGGATTAGAGAAAACATTCTTAAAAATAACCCAAGACAAGAAAATAAAAAAAAACTTGATACTTTTTATTTAACTACTCAGAAAATTAATTATATTGATATCGGGTAAAAAGCCCAAAGAAACAGAATAATGTCAACCAATAGGTAATCCCTTAATCCAAACAAGAAAAATACAGAAGCAATCAGGCCTGAAGCAAATACTGATCTAATTAAAAACACAAAAACCGAGTTATTCTAAGTTTTTTTCCCTCCACGTCATCGAAACAGAACCTTCTCTCTCATCTAGCAGTGTTTTCTCGCCTCGAAAATCAAAATCCTCACTAAAACCCTAAACATTTCTCAGAGCTTTCTCAATCGCTGTTCCTCCTCCGTCTCACTCCTCCTCATAAAGACTCAACCTTTCGAGATCCACAGATACAAATCAAATATGAGATATCAACAATGGCGATTGATGCTTCTCAGAATCCACCGTGCTTCTCCTTCTCCTCACTTTCAGGTAACCTCCGTTTCAACCCGATCCATCTCTTCTCTCCTCCACACACGTTCCCAACCCAGATCTCCGCAACAAAGCCAAGATCTTTCTCGCTTAAGATCCCCAATCACGACTCGAACCTTCTCCTCCGACCCCGCGGTTAGAAAAGAGAAGTCCGCTTCCGAAGCCACCGTGATCGACATCTTCACCAGATTGAGCTCCGAAGACGAGATCAAGAAAGAGCTCGAGTCTAGCCACATCGTCCTCACCCAAGACTTAGCTTTAAAAGTTCTGAGAAAGCTCGAATCAAACCCAGATGTCGCTAAAAGGCTTTTCAATTGGGCCAAAGAGGCTTTCCCCACCTCGAAAAGCTACAACATGATGCTTCGTATCCTCGGTGGGAACGGGCTCGTCGACGAGTTTTGGGGTTTGGTTAGTTCCATGAAGAGGAAAGGTCACGGCTTGTCCGCTAACGTTAGAGATAAAGTCGGCGACAAGTTTCGTAAAGACGGGCTTGTGAAAGACTTTATAAGGCTGAGAAAGCTCTTCCCTTTAGATCCGTCGGATGATGATTCTTCTCCCGAGAGCGTTTGCGTTAAGGTGTGTAAGGTCGTGGAGAAGGAAGAGTGGAGTGATGACGTGGAGAAGCAGATAAGAGAGTTGAACGTTGAGTTTGGGAGCGATTTGGTTAAGATGATTGTGGAGAGTCTTGACGTGGAGCCTAGGAAGGCTCTGCTGTTCTTCCGTTGGGTTGACGAGTCTGGTCTCTTTAAGCATGATGAGAAAACGTATAACGCTGTGGCTAGGGTTCTGGGGAGAGAGAAGTTCTTAGATAGGTTTCAGAACGTCGTTGGAGAGATGAAGAGCGCTGGTTACGAGGTGGAGTTAGAGACTTATGCTGCGGTTTCGACGAGGTTTTGCCAGAGTAAGTTGATCGAGGAAGCTGTTGACTTGTTCGAGATTGCAATGGAGGGTGGGAGTGATGGTAACAAACCCACCTCTCACTGCTTATCTTTGTTGCTCAAGAAGATTGTGACCACCAAGGTTCTGGATACGGAGTTGTTTTCGAGAGCTGTGGAGGCTTATACCAAAAAGGGTAACGTTTTGACGGATGGTATGATGAAGTCTGTGTTAAAGTCCCTAATCAGCGTGGATAAGGTTGCTCAGAGCAATGAGGTGTTGAAAGCAATGAAGAAAGGAGGATATCTCCCAAGTAGCGATCTGCAGAGGGTGATTGCATCAGAGCTTAGTCGTAAAGGAAAGAAAGACGAAGCTGATGAGCTTGTAGACTTTATGGAAGCGTCCGGGACTAACCTAGATGATAAGGCGATGGCTTCTCTTGTTGAAGGGTACTGTGACTCCGGAGATCTTAAGGAAGCTTTAGCGAGTTTCGAGAAAATGGTTGGTAAAGAGGGGGTAGTATCAAATGCTGATCATGCGTTTGAGAAGCTGGTTCATGCTTACTGCAACAAGAATCAGGTAAGAGATGCGTACAAGCTTTTGTGTTCACAAGTAAAGCAGAATCAGGTCAAACCTCTTCATAGCACGTACAAGTGTTTGGTGCGTAATCTGCTGACGAAGAAGATTGCTAGTGAGGGTGGGTTTGAAGAAGCTTTGAGTCTTCTACCAATGATGAAAGATCATGGGTTCCCTCCTTTCATTGACCCTTTCATGAGTTACTTCTCGAAAACTGGAACAAGCTCCGAAGCTTACAGTTTTCTCAAGGCTATAACCTCGTATCATTTTCCATCTATCTCGGTGGTGTTGCGTGTGTTTGAAACAATGATGAAGTCTGCAAGGCAGAGTGAGGCGCAGGATCTACTCTCTTTGTGCCCAGACTATATCCGTAATGATCCAGATGTTCTTGAACTCTTCTACTCCATGAAATCTGATGGATCTGCTGTAGAGGAACCTTTGGCTGCTTCTTCTTAGCTCCAGTTTTAGTTTACAATCCACCAAGTTCTTTTTTTGTTTCTGGTCATTTGATTCACAAGAAGTTGGTGCACTGGTCATTTGATTCACAAGAAGTTGTTTCCTACTGTTCCCTTTTGTATCATCACCATTCACCAGTTTAGTGTCTTCATCAACTTGGTGCACTGGCAAAATAATTTTAAGCTACTCTGGTTCTTTTATTTTTCAAAATTTTCATATTCTGCTTCTTGGATCTACATTGGATGCCCATGAGTGTTCTGATCATTAGTAACAAGATCTATCTGTGATTCTATTTCCATTTCAAAGTTTTTTCTCTCTACCAGTGTATTGCCTATGGATTAGATACTTGTTTTCCACATTGCCAAGTGCTTAGGGTATCAAAATGGAAGAAGCCTCACTTCTGTTGTAGAGAATCAATCAAGCCTTTTGTATATGGTCATGGGCCTTTGAGATTTAGATACCAAATCTGATTCGGCAGAGCAGAAGATAACTTAAGGGTAGTTTCTAAAGTCTTTGTTTTTTCTTCTGATTATTGATACAGGACCACAACCACAAACCAATCGTAGTGCTGGTCTTTGTCGCCTTCTGTATTCAAATTATTTAGTTCTTGTAGATTTATCACAATGCAGATGTTTCAAAACTTGTACCGTTTCCATTCTCATTGTTAAAAGAGCATCATCTCTGCAAAAGTCTTTTTGAATTTTTGTGGAGAGAGTGTGGAGAAGTAAAAGGACTGAACGAGGAGGAACAGATCGGCGAGAGAGCGATGTAGCAACATATAAAGACAGGTTTTATGGATGTTCATACAAGAAATGAGACAAAAGAGTGGAAGAAAGAAAGAAGGAGAGGGATGTGTCATCATTCCTGTATGATGAGTTGCTATTTTCCAAAAGGGGGACCGTTTTCCAAACCTTTGGATCTATCCGGCGGGTTCCCGGGGTTTTAAGCAAAGCCTTGACATGCTTTTTTTTTTGTTAGAAGAAAGATGAATGTTAGAGCAGGTTTCATGTTTCAACGAGGAGACAAAGTTTCTATCACTTACCTGGGAAAAGCTAAAAGGAAAAAGAATATGAAAAAGAAAACATTCAATTGTCTATGCAACACTGAGCTTTTGCACAAAAGGAAAATGCTCACTAAGCACGCTTAGTTTACCTGCTTGCTTGGGACCAGATAATGTAAAATCAAATATTTACGCATGTATCAATTTTTTTAAAAATGAGCTATATACTAGGAATGATCGTAGGATTCATGTATAGTTTTGTTAGCTTGAAAAAATAATCTTCCAAAACATACAAATGGAGTGAAACTAAAACATTGTAATATGGTAGTTTTTTTTTTGGCTAAAAGTAAATGACATGTAATATGGTAGTTGAAAAAAATATTATTATTAAACAATCCCCCGTTTTACTTCATTTGGATAAACGGTTTTAAGAAAATTATATGGAGATTCTTTGAAAATATTATTTGAATAAATAGGTGAATCCCGAACGCATTAAACACATGATTTAACTGTTTAAGACAAATTGAGATGTTCGAAACATCCCAAGAAGTCAAAGACAATGATCATGAGTTTCTTAACGTACAAAAAATGGAAGAGCAATATAACTAATCAACTGTTAGACCGTTTTAATCTTAAAAAAAAAAAAAAATCTTATAGAACAACCTTCCATAGTATTTTAGTTACCAGATGATAATCTCCGTATTGCACGGGGTGAATGTTTTTAAAAATATATTGTACTTACATATTATAAACAATATATATTTTTGTTATCAATAACCTTTCTACATTTGATTAAAGATGGATATCCGAGTACCATTTGGTCTGATTTGGATCCTTGAGGGTTTGGTTCGATTCGAATCATTGCGGGTTTGGGTTCTGATAACCTATTTAATTTTTGAAAAAAATTAAAGTTCATATACTTTAAATTTTTCAAAATTTAAAAAATAAAAATAATATATAACATATAAATTGAATAATGTATGCCAAAATACTTAAACTTAACATAAAAATCGTTTAGCTTAAATATTTGGATAGGAATTCAAGATATTTGAAGTATTTTAGGTATTATAAGTATCGTTTAGCTATTTTAAAACATCTACTTATAACTATTTGTATATATTTCCAAGTATTTTGGACAACTTGAAAACTTCTTATATATTTTGTATATTCTTTTATATATTAAATTTAAAAATAATTAATATAAGTATATACATTTTGTTCGGATATATTCGGATACCTAAAATATTTAGATATGGATCGGGTTCGGTTTCGGTTATCTAGATACCAAAATTTTGAACTCATTCAGAAATCAAACCAATTTTGGTTAAAGTTCATTACTAATTTTTGGATCGGCCTTGGTTCGGTTTTTTTTATTCGGATTTTTTTCCCCACCCTATATTTTTATTGTGACAAAATTTTAAACGAAAATTATGATGGTTTATATTGTTTTTGGGTATGCAACAATTTTTAAACCAAAACATATTTTACTATATATGTGGCTCATTTAGTGAATCATTAAAAACGGTTCTAGGTCTATTTAAGAAAAACAATGTACAAACTTAAAAAAATGTTACCATTTCAGATTGTTAATCGACACTTCAAAATATTTTTTATCGGTGTTGTGACGAATAGAAAGGGATTAAGGTAAGGAAAACAATTTTGTTGTGCCATCCATGTTCTCGCTAGGTGATTTCAATAACTTCTAACTAAATCTTAGTTGTATCGATCTCTTGTAAGAATTTTGAACAATATTAATTAATAAAATCTTACACTTTCTAGAGTAATTAATTGTTTCAATTAATATATAGGAGATTATAATAATCACATAAATCAAACAATACCTCTTGTTTATTTACAATATATATGTGGTAAATAAATCAAAATAATCATTTTATTTATTTTATATGGTATATAATTATATTTTCAAAGATATTGACATAAATATATAGTATATTTTAATATAAATATAAATATTTATTATTGAGACTTCCTACTCATATGGTTTTATTAACATTTGTATATTTGATATAAAAAAAAATTTAAACCATTAATCTCAATTTTTTTGATGTGGTATTTTTTAATGCAAATTTCAAAATTAAAATATTAAGGTCTCAATACTCTTTCAATGAAAATTTCAAAATTAACATAATTTGTTTTTAAATGGTACATAGTTTAATTTAAACTATATATATATATTTAATATGAATATTTATTAAAAAAAATCATATTAATCGGATTGTATGATCGTTTGTATCTTGTTATAACCAAAAAAATCATTGATCACAAAATTTTCAAAGGAATTTTTTAATTTTTTTGTAATGTAAAGTCGTTTTAAAAAATTCAAAATATAACATATAATAAAAAATCTAAATTTTTATCATATGGTTAATGTGATTGTTTAATTTATTATAATAATAGAAAATTAAAAAAAAAAAAGAGGAAGGATGCAAAAATTGTTATCAAATATTTATTATTCATAATCATTAATTAATGTATATATGTTAATCATATTAGGTAGTTCTGTAGCTTTTATTTACAGAAATAATACACACTTCTTATATTTTGGATTAATATAATGTACTACAGTAATTAGAATTTAGACCAACATTTTTTCAATTGATTCTTAAGTTGACACGTAAGATTAATTGACATTTTCATTAAATGACAACTCAGCGATGCTCTTTTATAATGATTACAATCTACTGGTTACAATTTTTAAATGTTTCTCTGTTAATATGGGGATTTAATTTTTCAAATGTCAGATATAATTTGTGATGATTTATAGTTCAATTCGTAGCACCAGTTACATTTATAATATCATCGTCTTGGATGCTGTACAACTTTTCGAGCAATTGTATTTTCTTTCTGAATAACCAACACATTAAAGCTAACTAAGATTGTCATGATTTGATGTAATAATCACATAGATAAGGGAAATGATGGCGAGCTGCTCCGATGAATCACTTTCATGGGCCGACAAGACATGGTTATAATAATTATATTCCAATAATCCATGCAAAATACAATTATTGACAAATTTATCTAAAAGGAACCAAATATTAATTTCAAACTGACATGATTTCATCGGTTTGTACTTGTAAGAAACAATATGATTATAACTTGTTTTGTCATTGTCTACAGTCTACTTGATGACTCACAGTAACAGTCAACTTAGTTTTTTAAACTTTTTTAACCAAGCGCTCGTAGCTTGGTCGTAAATGAGGTACAACTGTACTGCCCGCCATCCGGATTCGAGCCTTGGCCACAACGGATTTAACATCCCTTCCGTTGGGGCGCTGGACCCCTTTCGGGGGGATAGTTGGGAATGTGGCTGCCCAGATACCATAGTTATAAAAAAAAACAAAAAAAAAAAACTATGTTAGATCAGTTAAAATCATATTTACATCAAATGCAGTTTGAATATACCAGTAGCAAAGATTTTAACACGACAGAAAAAAAGAAGCAAAGATTTTAACACGACAAAGAGATGTGGCAAACCAAGCTTGGAGGTCTTCTTCAAACGTGATTCTTGTCGAAAGTCGCATTCCAACTAAACATGTAATTCATTTGAGCTTGTTATTTCCTGCTGATAAGTAACTATGCCTCACAAGCTATATGCATAAGGGAAACTTAGGTATATCATATGTGCAAACCAAACTCCTTTGCACCTATTAAAGTTAACCGGAATTGTTTTGTGGTTTAATGCCACGTCCTAAAGAACGTCGAAGAATAACCATTTCAGAGCTCAGTTGTGATGAAATGATCAAAGTAGAGCTTAGGAAACACGTGATCTAAGATAAGTAATGCGGAAAATGAAGATCGAGAACTGAGTTTGAGCTCAGCTCTCTGATACGGTGATACCATGTTAGAAGAATTGAAGAAGATGAGATGAAAGTGAAAAAAAAAATAGAATTCTCTCTCTCTCTCTCTCTTCTCTCAATCCTCACAAACAAAAACCCTAATCACCTTGCTTAGGGTGGCCGGCGGCCTCCTTCTCCTCCGCCGTCGGTCGCCCCTCCTTTCCGTTGTCTCTCTTCCTCCTTGCCTCCCCTCTCCCTCTTCTTCCTCGGTTCCTTTCTTGGAGCTCTGAGTCTTGCGCTTCCGCGGACAGATCTGGCGTTTTGACTTCGGATCGCCGGAGAATCGTGGTGGTAGAGTGGATGGAAGGTTGTCTCTTGGAGAACAGTGGTGGTAGCGGTTCAGATCTGGCGTCAGATCTGGATATCGGAGTGGAGTATTTCTCTCTTCTGCCTCCTCTGTTTTCCTTCTCGGTGCGGGTGAGCGGTCTCACTAGGCTGAAGGCCGTGTTGGTTCCCCTGGGAGGCGGAGGTGCGGTGTTCCTCTTGCTTTTTCGGTGGTCTCTGGTGTTGTCTTGTTAGGCCGGTCAGACCTTCTCTCTGGGGCTCGTCTGGAGTTGCCATCGGTTCCTAATCGGATAGATCCGTTGCGGGTTCTCCGTAACGGCGGCGCGTGCGAGGAGGCGATTAGTTGGATTTGTCAACCACGGTTGCTCTGCTCGGTGGCGGCGCGTGCTGGGTCTGCGAGTTTCAGGGGCTTGATCTAAGGCTGCTTCCTGACCGCTTTGACTTAAAGTGGTGCTTGTTGTCTCAGTCTTTTTGGTGTAGGTGCGGTGGTTTGTGGCGGCTTTGGCGGCTCCTTTCCGGATAAAGCTCGACCTGGTCTCGGCAAGTGTTCTTGGTCTGGTGTGAAGGTGTCGGTCCGTGAAGGTTACAAGTCTTGATGTCGTCGTAAGCTGTTCTTGAAAAATCCGATCTTAAAGAGCTGATCATCGGGCAAAGCCGAATTCTACCGGGTTCAGCTCTCGCTATCACTGCGGATTTCATTTTGTGGCAAGCGAATGTTCAGATTTTCATGTATACTTTTGCTTATGATGCACAACTTAGGGTCAGTTCTTGCTAAGTTAGGTTGGAGTTTGTGTTTAGATTTGTTTTCTGTTCTTCTGTTTTGTTTCTTGTTTGTCTCAGTAATCTTCTGTAAAAAATTGAAAACTGGTAATAAATCTTAACATTTTTACCAAAAAAAAAAAAGTGAAAAATAATTAGGTTATTAAGTTACAGGGTTCGTTACTCTGTTTACATGTTACAGAGTAACCGGTTTACTTACACGGTTTATACTAAACCAACGATACAATTCCGGTTAACTCTAATAGCACCATGCCACTTTATTCGATGTTGTTCAAATATAGTTTCGAATGTTTTTAGTTTTAAATATTGGTTTGAAAGCATCGTCTTTCCTCCTCCACATCATTATATCCTCTGTTACATTTTCTGTTTCAGAAAGACATAAGTATAGTATTCGAAAAGGGGCTAGAAATATTCCATATGCTTGTACCTTTCTTTTTGTCAAACTATTAGATACCTTTCAACTTCGCGTTGTAAGGTTTTAATCAAGATTGGTTTTAATAGTGTTATCATCTTTTTAACTATTAAATTCGCAACACTACTCAGCAATTACAATTTACAAAATGTTAATCAATCAAAGCCCACGTTTTTATTAATGCAAGTACGCAATTTTGATTATTTTTCTTATGTTTGCTAATACAATTTTGATTTTTTTTCCTTTTTCTCCGCCTTTATTTTGAAATCCTATTTGTTTCATTAAGCAATGTTTTAGTACGATATTTAATGTAAGAAACTAGTACTTTAAGCTTAAATCAAGTTTAAGCACTTTGATACGAATATAAATGTGTTTTTTTTATGGAACTAATTGATGACAATTAGGTGAGCTAAAAAAACAAATACAAAACTCTAAATGAGTAAAACAAAGCCTTAGACAATCGGGTATGTAGTATATACATTGCTAAGCGTACGTGTGCAGTGTAATGGCTGTTTTTTTTTTGGCTAAACTGCAAATATCATGAAAGTAGATTTTGCAGAAGCAAGATCAGTTTGACACATCTTGGCAAAAAGAAAGCAAAAAACAGGATGGATCAACAACATCCAAAACGATGGACATATTAAGCACATATCGTGTCCAAAGAACCATATGTGAACTAAATAGTTTATTCGACCCTCTAGAGAAGATGATGTTCCTCAGTTCCCTGTCTATGGCCCTGAATACGTAGCAGCAGGCAGAGAGACATTGTTATGAATCAAGTTATTTTTCTGCTTCCATAGGTGGAACACGACCGTTTGAGAAGCCAATTTCTGAAGCAGAAGATTTCTCCTAGAACGTGTAACTCGAATCCAAGATAAGAGCTCTGCCCAGTCTGCAAGTCTCTGTTGTGGAGGGCTGCATTTGGTGAAGACGAGGGACCATACGTTATAGCTATACTGGCATGAGAGGAACATGCGGTCTCTGGATTCAGGAACTGTGTTACAGAAGGAACAAGCAATAGGAATCGCAAGTCCCCATGAGGCTAGTCTAGCTCTTGTTGGTAATCTATCATACTTGGCCACCCACATCGTGAACGCATGCTTCGGGACTGCGCCTTTGAACCACACAATGTCATGCCAAACTTGAGTCACTTGTCTTGGTCGCAAGACCTCCCAAGTAGCCTGAGAATTAAACACATTCAAAGGATAGCCAGCAGCCTTCCATTCATAAACATCATCAACATTATTGGGTAAAAGAAGAGCTAAAGTAGTTAAGTAAGAGTGAAGTTCCACTTCTTGTTCAGATCTTGGATGTGGTAATGACCAGGATGAACCAGTGATCGCATCAGCCACCATTTCCTCCTTCCTCACACGTAGAGCTCTCGGGCCACCAGCACCTAAGTGGTTGATCAGTTGACCAAATGGAGTCCACACGTCAAACCAGAAGCTTGTGGTGACACTGTTCCCCACCACTGAATTACAGAATTGCAGTGCTAAAGGTCTCAGCTTCAGGATTCTTTTCCAAGCCCAAGAGTCTGTTGCAGAAGGTTCAATTGTCCATAAAGAGTAACCAGTAAGATGGACACTCTTATGCCATTCTGTCCATAATGAGGGGGAGTTAGAGAGCAGGAGCCAGATGAACTTCAGCCTGAGGACTTGATTCCAGACGTAGATGCTTCTAATACCCAATCCACCTTCTTGCTTTGGTAAGCACACCGTGGTCCAAGCTATCTTCCCAATGCCCTTCTTCTAAATATTTCCAGACCATAAGAATCGAGCGCAAGGAGATTCTATGGCCGCAATACACCCCTTTGGTAACATGAAAGCCGAGACCCAGAAGTTGACCAAGCCAAAGATAGTCATCTTTAGCAGTTGAAGCCGGCCCACGAAGGAGAGTAGCTTAACTGACCATGCTTGGAAGCTTTTAGTGACCTTGTTCATAAGTGGAGCATATTCTGAGATTTTCAACTTACAGCTCATGAGGGGAAGACCAAGATATCTGATGGGGAGGTTACCAATAGGGAATCCATAGCTGACAATAGTTTGGGATTCGGTATGGTCAATCCTCGTAGTGAATAATTCAGTCTTCGTTGTGTTCATAAATAGACCAGACCATGCGGCGAAATCATCAAGGCATTCTGAAATTCCATGTAAACTACTGCTTCTACCGTCAAAAAAGATCATCACATCATCCGCAAATATTAAATGAGAGATCTTTAAGTTCTCTTTTCTTGGGTGATAACCTATGTTACCCTCCTCATATCTCGAAAGGAGAAATCTCGAGAAACACTCCATAGATAGCACAAAGAGGTAAGGGGACAAAGGGTCCCCTTGTCTAATACCTCTAGAGCTCTTGAAGAAGCCACCGGTGGCGCCATTAACCGAGACAGAGAAGGACGCAGTCGTTAGGCATTGCGAGATGAGATTGATATAGCTCTCCGGGATTGCAAGTGCTCTAAGCGAGGCCAAGATGAAATCCCATTTAACCGAATCAAAAGCTTTCCACATGTCTACCTTCAACATTCTTCTGTGGGATTTGTTCTGGTTGTTATAGCCATTCACTAGGTCAGTCGCAAGAAGCACATTTTCAGCCAATAGGCGACCAGGGAGAAAAGCAGATTGGGACTTGGAGATCATGAGGGGAAGAATCTCCTTTAGCCTTGACGCCAGTAGCTTAGCAATCATTTTATAGACCGTATTAAGACATGAGATTGGACGAAAGTGTAATGGCTGTTAAATCGCATAAATAGTTTGAATCGTCATACACGAATTAGATCACTCGAAAACCCGAACTAAAAATGATAAACTATCAATGTAGCTCTTTTTACATATACCCCTATCTTGGTCAATACAATACATATGCGTAACCATTTTAATTATTTTCTTCTTAGCATGAATTCTTGACTCATATATGAGAAACCGTCACGTGAGTATTTTCAGTAACACAAAGAAAAGGTATAGTAAAATGCAGTTTCTACTATAGAGTTTAGACCAATGGAAAGATGAGCAATTATATATATCTTTGTTTTAATCTAAATACCTATTTTTGCGACCACAAGTTTTGTATCAAATTTATTATATATGTAACTTGTGGTAGTATAAATCAGACGAAGCAATTTGTGAATTCAAAGAAGAGACGCCAATAATATAATATAATGTCATCATATACTATTCCCCTAACATTATTGAAGTTGATACAGTTTTCCTCCACCACCTCAGCCCTCAGGCATAGGACTGAAGTTTGGAACCATCTTTCTCTATCTGCATTCTGCACAATATCTCATGTCATGTTTTGCAATCTTATATTCTTATACATATTACAGTATATATGATTTTTATTTGTTTCCTCTGAAATTTACAGAACCCATTTTCCATCAAACGTCAAATCGACGAGAAAAAACATTAAATATTAAATGATTGATTCTCATAAATCGAGTTTTAAGAAACCGTGTCACGTGGTCCAAACTATAAAAACTTGACTAGCAATGACGCTTGGGAAAGTAATTATTGGAAAGTAATTCTTGGACTAGTATACTATTGTTCACCAACAAGATTAGTATTTTGTTTGTTTCTTCTTTGTTTACAGTTCGGTACGCATCTATGAAGATAACCATAATGTACGAATGTGAATATCTTTGAATAATTAGAATGTTGGAATATCATTTTAATGCGTGATCAGGGTGATACATATTACTCCAACAATATTTGTTTTGTTGATGGAAAACTAGACACAAAAGAATATTATTATGTAATTGATTCTTGACATGAGAAATGAGTAAAGATTATTTGAAATACGTACGCTTTCAAATTTTGGTTAATATGCTGGCAAATTAACAATACGTATAGCTTTTTAGTTTTTTACTCCCTCCATTTCACAAAGAGTGTCACTTAGACACTTTTCACACATATTAGGGAACTTATTAAAATGTATTTATGTTTTCATTAATATTACATATCTAACCAATAATATTTTAGATAAATCAATTTATTTATAAAATCAATGCATTTTGCAATTAATTTTGAATTGAAAGGTTGTATAAATTACATTGGTATTGTAGAATGACATTCTTTGTGAAACAAAAAAAATGAGTTAAAATGACACTTGATATGAAACAGAGGGAGTAGTTTTTTTTAGTTTAGTTTAGTCTAGTCCGAGAGACAAAAAAATGATAGGTTAGTATTCATATAACCCTTTTAGTTTGTCAACTGCCCTCACATAACCCTAAGATCGCATTTGAGAGGATTTTCTACCCCTTGCTATTTCCATTTCTAAATGCTATAGTAGAAGAAAAAAATACTCCAACCCATCTCTATTCATTCTTCTAAAATATATATTGCTATTTTTATCTCTATATATAGAATCAAAAATAGCATTCTTCCATTATAGAATCATAGTTTTTTATATAAAATAGTTCTTTAATTTTAAATTTTTATAATTATAACTAATACAACTATTTTGTAAAACAAAAATTTTTCTATAAACATAGAATCACACATTTTATTTATATAATAGTCTTTTAAATGAATTTTTCTTTTAAAAAAAGTCATAATTTTATGAAAATCTTGTAAAAGTTAAAAGTACATGGGTTAATTATCGACTTCATAAGTAAAAGGTACTTGTTATAAAATTAAAATAAAACCTTTTGAAAATATATCTTATAGAGATAAAAATAATAGAATACACTGGAGAAAAATATATTTCTATTTTAGAGTTGTTTTATTTTAGAAGTAAAAATAGAGGAATACAATGGATATAATCTAAAATTTCATTAAAACTGTCATTTTGTATTAAATCGATTTTTCAGAATGTGTATTGTTTTTATCATTGTGAAAACAAACTAATGTATAAATTGCTTAGTTTCTACTAAAATCCTAATATGATAAAACTAGTCTTCTGTAGTTTCTGGATAGTCTTTGTAAAAGTTATAACGAATAATATAAGAAAATTTTAACTTAAAAGACTAAAATAAATCATATTTGTTTTAACACTATATAGTATATGTATATTTTCAACAGATGCAAGTGCTTGTCACAATATAACTGCCAACTCACACATAGAGAACACCTAGTGATAAGGACAAGCAGTTTGGACAAATTGTAAGGTTAAATTTTTAATGTCTTGTGCTTGGCTTATGGGTTATCTTATTATCTAATTTTTTCTCAAACAAATCTGTATATGTACATATGTATAAATCTATTAGTAAATCATATCAAATATCTTATAGTAAATTTAACTTGTAGCTGTAAAATGAAAAGTGGGTTAAAGACTTAAAGTCTTTTTTGTTTCGAATGTTAAGAAAAAACTTTATATTAAAAAAATTTGACGATCATTTTGTTATATATGAAAGTTAGATATCATTTTGTTATATTAAAACGTTTAGCTTTTAGTAGGATTTATCGAATCTATTCCTTTTCCATGCAAAAGGACAAAGTATTCCACACAAATGAAAAGAAAATTCAGGCAAGGACTGAACCATCAAATGTCTATAGAGAGACAGAATACTTTACGCATTTAACCACCCACACATTATACTCCAGTAGAAAGTCTTAAATTAGCGTGTTCCAAAATTAAGGATGAACTAGTTTTGACCCGCGCTTAAAGCACGGGTTTACTTTTTCATTTATTGATCTAAAACTGAATTAAAAAAATTTCATTATTTTTGTTTTAAGTGTTCACAATTAATTTTTTTTATATTTTTATCATTTTTTAAATGTGGTAATTGTTTGAAATATATTTTTAATAGTATAGATATTCTATATTGAAAAATATCTTCTAATTATTGAATTGTAGTAATGATATGAATTGTCGATTTAAATTGAAAATGAATTTCTTTTATCATATATTTGTATCATAGTTCTAACCATCAATCTACACTATTTTTAATCCATATTCGATTTAGAAGTTACTACTATTTATGAAAGCGCGATTATTGTTTTGTTGAACAATTTTGATAAAATTTGCATTAGTATTTAACTTTTTATTAGAAAAATAATAATTTAAAAGTGCTATATTGTAATGTTTACTTTCAAAGCAATGTTTTCATATCCGACCTAGATTTGTGGTTGAACCGGTAGATCTGGCGTTCTGTACTTAACCAAGTTCAGATTTAATTAAAAATTCGTTAATTAAAATTTTGATAGAATCCAATAAAAGCCTAAAAATCCGCTATTAACCCACACTTGTAATTGTCATATCATTTTTGCACAAAATGACATATTATATAATATTTTTAATTTGTTTATGTATATATATATATATCGATGATTCTTGTGTGTGTAGGTTAAGAAATCAAAACTAATTTACGGTCAAACGTGAGTAAAACATTTTGTAAAAGAAATATATGTATTTAGAAGTTATTAATAATTATTCCTTTTGTTTTAATTAGGTTAACCTATTTGGTTATTTGTGATTTGATTTTTAGATTTGTTTATATTAAAGGCCTATGATGAGGATTGTGGTATAATAAAAACAATATTAGTATATTTAGAAAATCGGAAACGTGTCAATCTTATCAGTAATTACTATATATGATTATTGGATTGGTAAGAGGATTTCAAAATTTTAGTAGTATTGTTTGATTTATTTCAATTGGTCTATGATGGTTTAGTAATGTAGTTAAATGACAAAAAAACCTAGTGGCATTAGATCGTAAATATTAAGAAAAAATTAGGGTTAAGTACTAATTGTACTTCAGTTTTAATAGATTAAATACTCCATCCGTTCCTTAAAGATACATATTCTAGAGAAAAATTTTGTTTCTAAAAGATTTATTTTTTACATTTTCAATGCATGTTTTATTAACTAATTGCAAACTTCAAAAATCTTAATTGCACTAATTGATTTTTTATTGGCTTAAAATTGTGGAAAAAAGATAAACACAAAAAAATTATGTAGATTTAATGTGTTTTATTAAAATATGGGAAAAAACTAGAATATGGATTTTTTAGGATCAGAGGGGGAGTACTAATTACTGGCGCATCATTATATTTAATATCTTCGTATTATCAGTTTACCGCACATCGAGAAGACAAAGATGCTCAAGATTGAGTGGGCGACAAAATCAATAAGTATACAGATTTTTTTGAGAGTATATCTTTTTTCTTCTTTCTTTCCCATAGTCTTCTCATCGAAGTTCTAACATTCTCGAAAGCGCATTACCCTAAAGTTATTACATGTACACATATTTATACCGAGGATAAAAAGTTGCATGGACATGTTGATTTTTTCTGTTTTGTTTTTGTAACTGGCAAGTTGATTTCTATCTGTTTGTTGTGAAAACATATAAAATTTCAGTGTTAAGCATCCCATTCAATTTGAATAACTTATTTCCATCAGTATTCTTCAGTATATAAGAAACATATTTCTTGGAACGCATATAAGAAACATTTATATAATTGTAAATAGAAATGACAAGGAAAGAAAGAAAAAATGACGGGATGAGGTAGCTCACTTGGTAAGGATCCTGTGAGCCAATTGTCATGCTCACGGATTCGACGCCAGACGGAGGTGAACTGCCCATTCTGTCACCAAATGCGGTACTGGGTGTTGGACCTTATCCCCAGCCCAGGTAAAGCCCTCCCGGGTGAAGTGGACCGCTGCCTAACCGGATCCAGGGGAATGATTCACGTAAGTAGGGAACCCCTGGATTATCAAAAAAAAAAAAAAAAAAAAAGAAAAAATGTGAAAACATATATTTAAAAAAAACAAGAAACCATAGATTACCAAAAAAAAAAAAAAACAAGAAACCATAGACAAAAACATGACAGGGTGGCAGCTAGCAAAAGAACAATATTCTGATATCCTGTTCTACCCTTGTTAATTTTTGAAATACAAATTGCTCTACTGACTATTCTTGTCCTCTACAAGTATATGGGCAAATATTAATATTTTTTTACATTTTTAATATCAGTTTATTACTTTTAACGGTCTCCCCACACACAAAAGCTTTATCGACAAGCATGCTATGAATTTCACTTTAGACTACCAATGAATCTGATATGTCATTTCCATTTTTTTAATTTAATTTCTGACACATAAAAAATAATTCTTTTTAAATAAAGATCATGCTTTTGGTGAAGTGGGTTTCTTTTACCATATAAAGCAAATTTTCTTGATGTTGAAATGTTTATAATTTAAACCAAATCTAAAAGCAAAAAAAAAAAACATAAAGATTTGTTCTATCTCACTCTCTCTATATCTCCATCAAATACCAAATTATCTGTAAACTGAGTGCATCTTCTTTTCTTCTCATTCTCTCTGTTTCAGCAAAGGAGAGTACTATACTTATGATGATGACGATGATGATGAGAAGATCTTTAGTTTATTTCTTGGGATTTTCATGCCTTCTCTGCTCTGTGAGCGGTTTGCTTTCTTCTAAAGGAGTTAACTTTGAAGGTAAGTCATCATAAAGTTTAAATCTTCAGTCTCACTCCTTAGCTTTCTAGTTTTTTTTTTTTGTATTCCTCACTTTTCAAGTTCTTGATCCCAAACTAATGTGGGAATTGAATATTTCTTTAGTGCAAGCTTTGATGGACATAAAAGCTTCATTACATGATCCTCATGGTGTTCTTGATAACTGGGATAGAGATGCTGTTGATCCTTGTAGCTGGACAATGGTCACTTGTTCTTCAGAAAACTTTGTCATTGGCTTGTAAGTTTCACATTTACATCATTACATCCATTTTTAATGTTAATTAAAAGAGGAAATGCTTTAATTTTTATTACAGGGGCACACCTAGTCAGAACTTATCTGGTACACTATCTCCAAGCATTACCAACTTAACAAATCTTAGGATTGTGTAAGTACTTACTGTTTACTTTAAATAATTTTTGATTATTTTTTTGTGTATGTTTTTGATGAGTTTTTTTTTTGCTCTTGCAGGCTGTTGCAGAACAACTACATAACAGGAAAAATCCCTTCTGAGATTGGTAGGCTTACAAGGCTTGAGACTCTTGATCTCTCTGATAACTTCTTCCACGGTGAAATTCCTTTTTCAGTGGGCAATCTACGAAGCTTGCAATACCTGTAAGACTAGAACTAAATTTGTTTAAAAAATCTTTTAGTTTGTGATCTTGATATATATGTGTATGATCAGGAGGCTTAATAACAATTCTCTCTCTGGAGTAATACCTCTGTCACTATCCAACATGACTCAACTTGTCTTACTGTAAGCTAAAATTCATCAATCAGTTCACATTAACCAGTTAATGTGCGGTCGAGATTTGATCTGTTTTTTTTTTCTTTTTTCTAGAGATTTGTCATACAACAATCTTAGTAGTCCAGTCCCAAGATCTGCCGCAAAGACCTTTAGGTGATTCATTCTTTCTCAATGTCTCACTCTTTATATAGCATTTGATCAACTAAAATAGTTTCCCTTTTGATTACAGCATAGTTGGGAACCCGCTGATCTGTCCCACGGGTAAGGAACCAGACTGCAACGGAACTACATTGATACCAATGTCTATGAACTTAAATGAAACTAGAGGTAACTAGCAAAAGTACTTGAACACACTTCAATCTTGGTATGATCATATGCATTACTAACAACTGCTTTCTCTCTTTCTTAAAGCTCCTTTGTACGTTGGGAGATCAAAGAATCACAAAATGGCAATCGCAGTTGGATCCAGCGTTGGGATTGTATCATTGATCTTCATTGTTGTTGGGTTGTTTCTCTGGTGGAGACAAAGACATAACCAAAACACATTCTTTGATGTCAAAGATGGGCATCATCATCACGAGGAAGTCTCACTAGGAAACCTAAGGAGATTCGGTTTCAGGGAGCTTCAGATCGCTACGAACAACTTCAGCAGCAAGAACCTCTTAGGGAAAGGAGGCTACGGGAACGTATACAAAGGCACGCTCACAGACAACACCGTGGTCGCGGTGAAACGTCTCAAAGATGGAAACGCGTTAGGAGGAGAGATTCAGTTCCAGACAGAAGTCGAAATGATCAGCTTAGCCGTTCACCGAAACCTATTGAGACTCTACGGCTTCTGCATCACCCAAGCCGAGAAGCTTCTTGTTTACCCTTACATGTCTAACGGAAGCGTAGCTTCCAGAATGAAAGCCAAACCGGTTCTCGACTGGAGCGTCAGGAAGAAGATAGCCATAGGAGCCGCAAGAGGGCTCGTGTATCTCCACGAGCAGTGTGATCCCAAGATCATCCACCGCGACGTCAAAGCTGCGAACATACTCCTCGATGACTACTGTGAAGCCGTGGTTGGCGACTTCGGTTTAGCTAAGCTCCTTGATCACCAAGACACTCATGTAACAACTGCCGTGAGAGGCACGGTAGGCCACATCGCTCCTGAGTATCTCTCAACTGGTCAATCCTCCGAGAAAACCGATGTTTTCGGGTTCGGGATTCTTCTCCTCGAGCTTGTAACGGGCCTTAGAGCGCTTGAGTTTGGTAAAGCGGCTAACCAGAAAGGCGCTATGCTCGAGTGGGTTAAGAAGATACATCTTGAGAAGAAGCTCGAGGTGCTTGTGGATAAAGAGCTGCTGAAGGATAAGAAGAGCTACGATGAGATTGAGCTGGAGGAGATGGTGAGAGTGGCGTTGCTGTGCACGCAGTATTTGCCTGGGCATAGACCGAAGATGTCTGAGGTTGTTAGGATGCTGGAAGGAGATGGGCTTGCTGAGAGATGGGAAGCTTCTCAAGGGAGATCAGAGAGTGGTTCGAAAGGGAGCAACGGTAGGGTTAATGAGTTGATGTCGTCTTCGGATAGATACTCTGATCTTACTGATGACTCTACTTTGCTTGCGCAAGCTATGGAGCTCTCTGGCCCTAGATGAAGTTTTATGTTTCTTGAATCTGAAGCATTCTTATTTCTCTTTTTTATTTGTATAATATAATGTTTTTTGGTTGGGAATGGTGTCTCAGTAATTGTATAGGCTAAATTGTTATGTTAGAAGTTTTGATTTACTGTACTTAGGAGTTAATGTTAAGATCACGGTTGTTTTTTAATTCATGTTTAGAACTTGGGTGTTGCAAGTTTGAGAAATGCAATTTTGTTATGAAATAACTTATAATTTATAGTATCGATAAATTTAAATAAGAGTAGAATTTAATACCCGTAGGAAGCAAATAACACTAGCTAAGAGAGAGAGTTTATTATAAGAAAGAAGAAGAAGATGTAATGGTTCTTTGATTATAAACTCTTGTTCTTGTTTATGGTGTACAAAAGAGTGAGATGAGTGATAGTATTTATAGTGAACAACAATACATAAAATAACAAAGATAGTGCTTAATTTGGTAAATGAGTGGGTGATCATAGTGTTTGATGAGTAGATGATCATAGTGCTTGAGTTGGTAAAGGAGTGGATGATCATAGTGCTTGAGTTTGGTAAAGAAGTGGATGATCAT
>NC_027756.1:48199059-48205089 GCF_000695525.1 Brassica oleracea var. oleracea | reverse complement strand
CCGTAGGAAGCAAATAACACTAGTATAAGAGAGAGAGTTTATTATAAGAAAGAAGAAGAAGATGTAATGGTTCTTTGATTATAAACTCTTGTTCTTGTTTTTGGTGTACAAAAGAGTGAGATGAGTGATGGTATTTATAGTGAACAACAATACATAAAATAACAAAGATAGTGCTTAATTTGGTAAATGAGTGGGTGATCATAGTGTTTGATGAGTAGATGATCATAGTGCTTGAGTTGGTAAAGGAGTGGATGATCATAGTGCTTGAGTTTGGTAAAGAAGTGGATGATTATTTCAATGCTTAATTTATAACAAATTTATTAAATTTATGTAATATTTCTTTTGTCCAATTTTTTTGTCAGCTATCCATTTAAACTATAGATCAAGTGTTGGTTAGACGAGTCAATTCTCAGAAGAGCATTTTCGTCTTTCTGTATCTAATTTATTTGGGACAAGATGTATCCTCTGGTCCTCGCTTCTCTCGCTAATGAGTCTATACGACCATTTCTAATCCGAAGAATATAAATCAGGCTCACGTCTTCGAAGTATTCTTGTAGTCTATAGAACAACTCAATTTTTGATGCGAAAGCTGGCCAGTCCAACTTTTTCTCCGATTAAAGGACCATATATACACTGGTTTTTTTAACTAGGGATATCTGCCCCTATAACCATAAAAAAAAAAACAGAAACCCACTATCTAATCAAAAACATCTTCTCTATCCTTATTTCTCTTGGTATATCTCTCTAAACTTTTACCAAAAATCTAATTATTATTATTTTTTGTTTATTCGGCAAATAAGCCCTTTCGACTATTGTCTATTGGGTAAGGTTTATGATTTTTTTTTTTTTTGTCTATTTTCTCAACCTGCTCTGCCCAGCCCAGCCCACCTAAATAATAATCTACCGAATCTCTATAATGTAGTGACGTGGATTAATTAATTAACGCTAAGCAAAACGAAAAAATACATTTATTTATTAAACCTAAAGAAAGTCTCGTTTTATTTTTTTCATTCCGTCTCACCTCAGTCTCTCCACTCGCGCGTATCCCTATCCTCATTGCATCGCCGCCGCCGCCGCGGTTCAACACCCCCCGGCCAAATTTAGCGTGTAAGTCTCCGTTCAATCTCTCACCAATATCTCGTGCTGATCAACTAGTTGGATTCGTAAGGCTATCTGTATCGAAAACTATATCGATTGCTACTTGTGGGATACGTTCTCTCTCGATCCATTGATATACTCAGATCTTATCTTATCACAGCTGAATTTTGCGGTCTTAAACCCTAATTAGAGTGAAAATTTCAATCTGGCGAACCAAAATCGAGCGTTAAGCTCTTCATCTTTTTTTGTCTTCCGCAGGAAATAATCCGACAATGCCTACGGTTAATGTCGGAAGAGATCGTTTGTTCGCTGCTCTTGGAGAATCCTACAGTAAACCCTAACAAAATCTTCCTTCTTCAGTCCTCACAACTTGTGTTTTTTTTTTCTCACTTCTTGTTTGTTTGATTCCGTTATGTTTTTTTTTAACTGTGTAGCTCGGGAAGAGTTTGATGATCTGTGTTTCCGTTTCGGTATTGAGCTTGATGATGTTGTGAGTGCATCAGTGCCTCTCTCTCTCTCTGTTTGGTTTCGTGGTTAATTTGTTTTTTTTCCACTGATTAGTTTCTTCTTTTTTTTTTTTGGTGCAATGATGACTAGACAACTGAGAAAGCAATAATCAGGAAGGAAAAACATATCGAAGAAGAAGCTGGTAAAGACGAAGAAACCATCTACAAGATTGATATTCCTGCCAACAGGTAAATAAAACCATCTGCATTTTCTGATAATGAAGAGTCTGATACATCTTAATAATCATTGCAGGTACGATTTGCTCTGCCTTGAGGGGATTGCTCAAGCTCTTCGCATTTTCAACAAGAAGCAGGAGATACCTACATACAGGCTTTCTGACGTCGGCAAGGACAGTATGCTTAGGATGAATGTTAGATCTGATCAGGTGTGTATATCTATCTTAACAACCTCCTTTTGCTTTTCTTTTCTGTGTTACTAATGTTTTTTTTCATTCTGCAGACATCTCAGATTCGCCCTTTTGTTGTCTGTGCTGTTTTAAGAGGGGTAACCTTCGATGAGGCTCGTTACAACAGCTTTATCGATCTTCAGGACAAGCTTCATCAGAACATTTGCAGGTATATATGTTATTTTTCAGTTTCAAATACAATCTGCTGTTAGCTGCAAATGTATCTCTGTGTATTACCTTTACATTTATTCCAATATTCTCTGCCATCTATGTGATATTCGTTTATCGTCACTGCATAATTCAGGCGAAGATCCCTGGTTGCTATTGGAACTCATGACTTGGATACATTACAGGGCCCTTTCACATATGAGGTGAGTTTTCTTCTCTTTTACACTTTTGTTATTTATCTTCTACTCTTCCTCTACTGTTCTTGTTTGGTGTCATTTCTGTAGCTGAAATGATGCTCAAACTTATATACAATATTTCTTTCTATATGTGCTTTTAGGATAGGCCATTGATACTGTGCTCTTTGCTTCTTATTTTCAGGCTTTGTCGCCAAAGGATGTAAATTTTGTACCTTTGAAGCAAGTAAGATACCTTTCTCTGCTACTTGTATTGATGTGAAATTTTATTTCTAGCTTTTTATAGCATTTGCATCAACATGCTGGTAAGGACAGATAGTTTTATCGCACATGTTCTTTTTTTATGATAACATCTTATAAAAGATGGTTTTGTATTTTTTTACCCTGGCTAATACCAATACCAATCTCTTGGTACAGACTAAGAGCTTCAGGGCTGACGAACTAATTGAATTCTATAAGGTAAATCCTTAACGAAATTTTGTGAGTCTGAATATTTACTCCGACTAAAACCGTTCTCAAGAAATACCTTATTAATGACTATTTTGATTCTTTTTTTTGCAGTCCGATTTGAAGTTGAAGAAGTATCTACACATAATTGAGAGCTCACCCGTCTTCCCTGTTTTATACGACAGTAAAAGGTATTTAATGGTTCTTCGCAGTAAACTATTTGTATCAACTGAAACTAATGAAGGTTAACATTTGCAGAACGGTGTTGTCCTTGCCACCCATTATCAATGGTGCACACTCAGCAATTAGCCTGCAGACAAAGAATGTGTTCATTGAATGCACAGCAACTGATTTGACCAAGGCCAAGATTGTTTTGAATACAATGGTAATGCGGTTGACAAGTCAACATTCACTATACTTCAATGAACAATGTTTCAATGATCATTCACCATCCCGCTTTGTTTTTTTCAGGTTACAACCTTTTCTGAATATTGTGAGAAGAAATTTGAGATTGAGCCTGTTGAGGTGAAATATGACAGCGGAGAGTCATACATCTGTCCGGATCTAGCTGTCTACGATATGGAAGTTCCTCTCTCTTATATCACTGACTTAATGGGAGTCTCTTTGGAGGTGGAAGAGGTATTAAAAGCGATTCTCCTTTTTATTGCTGTGTGTGTTTCTTTCTCTTTGAGGCCCCATGTGATACTTATCCTTTTGTACTGTGTGTAACCTTCCAGGTTACAAGTCTGCTGAACCGAATGCAGTTGCGTGCTGAGAGATCAACGTCTAGTGAGGGCCAATGTCTCGTAAAGGTTCATGTACCCCCAAGCAGAAGCGACGTGCTCCACCCTTGTGATGTTATGGAGGTAACTTTTTTATAACTAGACCTTTATTCGTTGATCATGTCATCGTCATCATTAATAGCTTTTGGCTATATTTCACCAGGATGTCGCCATTGCCTATGGTTACAATAACATCCCAACAAGAATGCCTGCTTCGATAAAACCTCTGCCTTTGAATGAGCTCACCGATCTTCTCAGATTAGAGGTTACGAGCACTTTCACTTGCTTCGTTTATATCCCATTACAGTAAAGCGTTTATATCTCACAGAGGGTAAATCTTATTCATGTTTGGCACTTTTTAGATTGCGATGAATGTGTACACCGAGGTTCTGACATGGATACTGTGCTCGCACAAGGAAAACTTTGAATTGCTAAACAGAGAAGATGACAATTCAGCTGTTATAATTGGGAACCCACGTGGTGCTGATTTCGAGGTACCTCTCCAAAACCTTTATTCATATACTCATTGGCCATTTTCCTGCATCCTGGTTACTATGTTTCATTGAACAGGTGGTAAGAACGAGGCTAATGCATGGAATACTGAAGACAGTTGGTTCTAACAATAAGCACCCTAAACCTATCAAGGTAGTAACCTCTTTGGTTTACTTTCCTTTCTCCTGTTACCATACCTGAATTTGAAGTCTCTTGATCAATTTCTCTTTTTATTGTTGTTTCAAGATTTATGAAATAGGGGACGTGACCTTATTGGACGAAACAAAAGACGTCGGTGCATCCAATCGCCGCCATCTCGCTGCACTACACTGTGGTGCTACTTCTGGATTTGAGGTATATAGATTTTTCCAAGCTCAGTTGTCTTAGCCATGGATGATGCTTAAAATTTTATCTGTATGATTCCAGCTTATACATGGCCTCGTCGATAGAGTCATGGAAGTAATGGGAGTCCCATTTAAACCAGACGGTGACATTATAGGATACTGTATAAACCGCTCTGAAGTAAGTTTTTTTACGAGTTACATTGTCTTTGATTACCAAACGCAGACACTCTAAACTTGTATTTTTTTGCTCTAATCGGCGAAAGGAACCTGAATTCTTACCTGGTAGACAAGCCAGTATCATTTGCAAAGGGAAACATGTTGGTAACTTTGGAATCGTGCATCCTGAGGTACACTTGCTCCATCTTGTTTTGATTATAAGGAATCTGCATATCAAGCGGTTTGGTTTCTGATTGTTTTTTTATTGCTCCAGGTTTTGAACAACTTTGACATCACTGATCCGTGCTCTTTCGTGGAAATTGACATTGAAGCTCTCCTTTAGAAAGCTTCGACTATATCTGGATATGTGCTCAACTGTTACAAATTCTCGATTTTATTTGTCTTGAGGATAAAGAGAGGATTTTTCCTACAATATATTAGCGTTTTCATTTGATGGATTAAATTATTTGCGATTTTGCATAGACACACTTTTCATATTTCTATACTTGACTGTTAAATGGAGGCTATTTGATTATGTCTTGCCTGAAAAAAAATTGTTGACACTTTTGGATGGAGACTAGTTTGCAACTTTGTATGCACACTAGCGTTGGAAAAGATAACACGTAGCTTGTTATGTTGCTTGGAGAAGCAGTGTGTGCAAACATATTCACATGAGATTTGTTCACAGTACACAATAAGATTCGAAGCCAGGATCTACACCCAGAAATGGAGGTTTGTTCAAACATTAGGATTCAAGGTCAACCCGGAATTTATTTAAGTGTTTCTACACAATTTGTGTGTGTATTATTATCAAATTAATATAAAAAGTTGACGAATGTTATAAATTTTGGTGGATGTCTATAACCGGTCCGATCCATAACCAGCCCATACACTTAGAGAGAGACGGCCCAACTCTAGAGAGAGAGAGGCGGCCGCGAGACTTGGGGAGGAGAAAGAGACGGCTACAACTTGTTTATTTCCTAATTCATTTATGTTTATGATTTGTAATTTTTCCTATTATTGTATTTTCATTTATCTCTCTTGTAACCCCTATATAAAAGGAACACTTATTCATTAATAATATACAGAAACTTACAGTTCTAAATCCTAAGTTTTACAACACGTTATCAGCACGATAACCTCTAACACCCTGAGCCTAAAACCAAATCGCTAAAACCCTAAAACACTAAATGAAAAAGAATCTGCCTCGGAACTTCGAAGATGCCGTTCTCCCAAACCGTGAGGACCCAGAAAACGATCAAGATATCAAATCGAAGCCCTGGCCGAGACGAATCAGTCAGTGCAAACCGCTTGTCGATCTGTCCACCGACGCACCCTCACGCACAGATACAGTGTGCGCCGATTTGCTTTGGAACCATAATCCGAACCCGACGATACCGACGAACCCTAATCCGTTCGCGACTCCGTTCCAGCTC
>NC_027756.1:48198552-48198975 GCF_000695525.1 Brassica oleracea var. oleracea | reverse complement strand
GATCGTGTCTAAGCTCGAGGTTCATTCTTGGTGGTCCGGTTTCTACAAACAACTAAACTAAAGGTATTTCGAATTCTAAGAACATAATGAATCGAATTTTGTTGATTGTAAAGTATGAAACCTTAAAATATAATCTCTAAGATGAAAGCCATTGGATAATAGATCAATCCCTAAGCGAGTAAATCGAAGCTCTATAAGTTCGATCCCCAAACCCTAAAAATCGAGATTGATCCATTGATCAATTAAAATCAGAACCTTAAAGGTTTTGAATCTCAAATCAAATCACTTTGATCTAAGATCAAATTTTCGAAATACCTAAACCTTAATTCGAAAACTATTGATTAATTAAACTGATTGATTGATTGATTGAGATTGAATTTGATCATCCTGAAATTGAAATTGCTTGTTAATAAAATCGTAACC
>NC_027756.1:48197230-48198343 GCF_000695525.1 Brassica oleracea var. oleracea | reverse complement strand
TTAATCACATTGATTGATTGCAATTACACTTAGAACTTATTCTAGGAATGGTGTTGAATTGAATCAAATAGCTGTGTGGCTTGATCTTTACTTGGCCGATAGGTTTGCTTGTTTTAATTGTATCATGAACTGATAGAAACAAACCATGTTAGGATTGCAATTACACGACAAACTAAATGCATAAAAACGAACTAGTTTGCATCCATGGCCGTGCGGCTTGCTCATTGGCCGTGAGGCATAGATCTTGGCTGTGAGGGCGTGTTTGATTGTTTGGACATAAAACCCTAATCGTTTAAACATTAAAAACTATTCCTAAGAGTTCTTAAAATATTTATCTATAACTTCAGATGTCGAAAATCAACAACCTTGATTTCGCTGCCCTAAATCTATCTGGAGACAATTACCTTCAGTGGGCGCTCGATGCTAAGACCATCCTGAAATCCAAGGGACTCGATGAGTGTATCACTAAGAACAATAATGCCAATGAAAAGGATCGTTACAGAGCCATCTTGATCATTCGTCATCATCTAGCTGAGAGTCTCAAGGATCAATACCTAACCATTGAGAATCCACTAGATCTTTGGAATGAATTGAAATCGAGATATGATCACCAGAGAACGGTGATCTTACCAAAAGTTCTCTTTGATTGGATGAATCTGAGGATCCAAGACTATAAGTTTGTGGACGAATATAACTCTGCACTGTTTAAGATTGTTTCTAAAATGAAACTGTGTAGTGAAAGTATTATGGAACAAGATATGCTTGAGAAAACCTTTTCCACTTTCCACACAAGCAATGTACTGTTACAACAACAGTACCGTGAGAAAGGTTTCAAAACCTATGCTAATCTTATTTCTTGTCTCTTGCTCGCTGAGCAGAACAAAGAATTACTAATGAGAAACAGTCAGATGAGACCACTTGGATCAGTTCCACTACCTGATGCACACGCTACAGAGGACAATAAAGAGTCCAACAACGTCTAAGGAAACGGCCAGCATGGCCATGGTTGAGACAAATCGAACGGACATGGCCGCGGTCGAAGATCCTTTGGCTGCGAGCGAGGAAATGGTCGAGACCATGGATGGGACCATGGCTCATTTGGACGAGGCCATG
>NC_027756.1:48195868-48196895 GCF_000695525.1 Brassica oleracea var. oleracea | reverse complement strand
GGAAAACGCCAATATGATTTGCGGGTATGGTACACAGTAAGGGCTATGGCCAGATATGTATAAAGGCAAGCATTTAGATGCTTTATATTCACCCAGAAAAACCTATTGAGATTATATAGAGATATATCAATGAATGATTTCCATATTGAAACAATGGGCGAAGGAAACAAAGAGTTCCTTCAGATATATGTATAAAATCGCCCAAGGCCATAATGAGTCCTAAAAAAAACTATACCCGTATTCTCTATTGATTTATACTATGCCAATATCAGTATGATAGAGGCAATAGTCATGGTAACCAGAACCTAGCTAATCAAATGCCAGACAAATTTGCTGACCTGAAAAAGAATGACTAAGTCATATATAAACCAGCTTGTAAAGCACCAACTAAATTGATGTCCAAGAGAGACACAATCAAGTTGCTACAAAGTCTATACAAGATAGACCAATAAGTTCCAAAAGATAAGAATCCTCGGAAACAAAAGAGAAAGGTGCATAGAATGATAAAAAAAATCCGAGATCAAGGAAACCATCCCAGACATAGAGATAAGGCCGGCCGGCTCTAAGGTACAAGTACCAAAGTTGCAAAGTATTAAAGGTCCTGATAATAATGAATCTCAATCGATTATATCATGTCTGGAACATAATGGAACAGAATAAGGAACGTCAACATAAGATGTTACGAGGTAGCACTTGAATTTATGAATATAAGCGAGGGTCATGAACCCACGTCAATATAAGAGTGCGCACTCGTAGAACAGATTGAATGAAAACGTGGGATTAAATAGTTTAAAGAAGAAAGGCGTATTTGGCCATATGATTAAGATGCAATATGATGTTAAAACCAGTGGATATAAATGGGTCTTGTGAGGAATAGAAATCGTGAGATATAAAGCTAATGTTGCACAAGGATTCTCTCAAAGACCAGTAATAGATTATGAGGAGATATACTCTCATGTGGTGGATGCAACTACTTTTAAGATTTCTCATAAGTCTGGCTATATAAGAGAGAAAATTAGACTTGCAG
>NC_027756.1:48195049-48195749 GCF_000695525.1 Brassica oleracea var. oleracea | reverse complement strand
CAAGTTCTTGAGAACAATATTGATAATCATCGAAATATATGATCTGAATATCCTAGAAACCTCTGGATACAATTTTCCAAGCGGTTGAATAACTTAAGAAAGAATTCGAGATGAAAGATCTCGGGAAAACAAAATTTTGTTTGGGATTACAACTTGAGTACATAAATGATGGGATCCTTGTGCATCAGATGGCATACACTGAAAAGTTACTCAAGAGATTCAATATGGCCGATTGCCATTCTCTGACCAGTCCCATGGTCGTGAGGTCTCTCGGCCTGGACACTGACCCATTCCGTCCCAAGATGGACGATGAAGATGACCTAGGTCCAGAAATGCCATATCTCAGTGCCATATGAGCTTTAATGTACTTCGCAACTCACATACGACCTGATATAAGCTTTGCCGTGAACCTACTATATAGGTTTAGCTCCTGTCCGACCCAGAGGTATTGGAATGGGATCAAACATGTTCTTCGTTACCTGCAAGGAACGAAAGACTTGGGTCTATATTATACTAACCATAACAAAGATAGATTAGTTGGCTTTGCTGATGCTGGTTATTTATCAGATCCACATCTAGCTCGATCACAGACATGATATGTCTTTACACATGGAGGTACGACCATATCATGGCGTTCCATGAAACAAACTATCGCGGCCACTTCATCTAATCACTCGAAAATCTTGGCCATACATAAGGC
>NC_027756.1:48178889-48194787 GCF_000695525.1 Brassica oleracea var. oleracea | reverse complement strand
CACGTTCAGCAAGCTCATGCATCAGATTGGGATGCGTAGGTTGAAGGACCTCCACTGAGGTTCACATTAGGGGGAGTAGTACGTGTTGTACTCTTTTTTCTTCATCATGGTTTTGTCCCACTGGGTTTTCCTAATAAGGTTTTAATGAGGCAACATTAAACGTATTACAATTATTGTATGGTTATGGCATCTAAGGAGAAGTGTTATAAATCAATTGGTGGATGTCCATAACCGGCCCGGTCCATAACCGGTCCATACACTTAGAGAGAGAGACGGCCCAGCCCTAGAGAGAGAGAGGCGGCCGCGAGACTTGGAGAGGAGAGAGAAGCGGCTATAAGTTGCCTATTTTCTAATTCGTTTATGTTTATATTTTATAATATTTCCTATTATTGTATTTCCATTTATCTCTCTTGTAACCAACCCCTATATAAAGGAAACACTTATTCATTAATAATATACATAAACTAAGGAGGTGTTATTGGTTTTGGAAGTTTAGTGGAATTGAAAATAACTGTAATTAGGATTTTTTTAATAGATTTGAGTGGAATCTTTCATCGTGAGAAAGATTTGAATAGAATGGTTTGAAATTCATTTTGATTTTTGTTAAAGTTTTTTATTGGAGTTTTTTTCTAATCCCACTGCAATACTCTCCCTCCCTCTGCCACAGTTATCAACCCTTGACATTTCAACGAACACATGGTGTGCTAAAAAGGAAGGTTTTTTGGGTCCAGCTATCTCTCTTGGGTCCATTGATAAAACTAGTTCGAGCCCCTTTCACCGATCACTCTCTGTTTCTCAGACACACATCGAAATTAAAACATTGTTAGATTACAGAGCCGAAAACATCAACAAAAGGAAAGTTTTTTTTCCCAAAATTACAAATTTTTGGCTGCGGAAGGCTTCTCAAGCTTCTTCCTTCTCTGATAAACCTCGACCTGAGGTACTTTTCTGAACCCATCTCCGTCTTCTTCCTCTGATCTAATTATCTCAGACCAAAGATCAACTGTCACCAAACACCAACCTTTTCATGTTATACATAATTCTGAGTATGAAGTGTGATTATCTAAAGACTTTAGCAAACTTGAGTGTGAAGACAATCAAAATTAGGTGAAGAGAAAATTCTGAGATTGGAGTGTGAAGAAAAGAAAAAAATGATGAACATAAAGGTCTAACAGGAAGAAAGAGGATTTGGGTATCGGTGGTGCACGGAGGTTCCAGCCGAAGGTTTGTAGGACTGCGAGACGAGGTGCACGGTGGAGGAGGAGAGAAACGCCGAGTGGTTAGGGATCCGGCAAAAGTTTGGTGCCCTCGGAGGAGACGTCGCGAGGTGGTGAAGAACGGAGGAGGAAGAGACGTGAGTACTTCAAAATCCAAATAAAAAGTCTAGGATTTGGTTTACGCTTATTTTTTATGAAAAGTACGTCATATTCCATTAAAACTCAATTCCAATAAAATCCATTTGGATATTGAATAACAGGTGATTTCAATTCCTATGAAATATATTTAACAAATTCTTAATCCAACAACACTGGATTTTAATTCACATTCATCAAATCCCAATTGAATAACAATGGATTTCTTTTCAGATTTACATTCTATCAAATTCCATTAAACTTCCAAAACCAATAACACCCACTAAGTTTTACGACAACGAATGCAAAAACAATAGTTAAATCAGTTTTTTGGGTCAATTAAATCAGTATTATAACTACATGATTGCATGTAACTACATAATTGCATCTGGTTTCTTGTTGGTGACTGCTTATTAAATATTATAGAATCATTTAAAGAAACTAAAATTGTGGTTATAAATACAAGACAACAGGAGAGGACAAGAATCATCCAACATTGCAGAACACATGCTTCTTCGCTTTCCAAACCAAACCAAGAAAAATGGAGATGGTGACGAGTTTTGTATACCCACCGCCTCCGTCGATACTGCTCAACACCATGAGCGTCGTGGGTTTAGTATCTCTGGCGAAGGTCGGTTGGTCGGAAGTGAGAGGGATTCATCTGAAATACTCAAAATTCAACAACAACAAAACATCATCGTCATCATCACCACAACCACAAAAACATCCTCTCGGCAGCTTCTCTAGCCGAACCGGAATGCTTTTGTTATACACACCCGCGTTCCTAGCCGCTGCTTCATCTTTCTTCGTATTACCTTCTGACGATCTCAGGTTTCTTCTCCTCAAATCCGCACTTGCCCTCCACTTCTTCAAGAGAATCTTCGAGGTAATAATAACCTTCCCTCCCTCTGATGCATTTCGTCGAACACCTTATACGTATAGCTTAGATCTTGACTCGTTATTGCCTATCCTCTCTTTGACGCATTTCGTCGAACAGGTCCTGTTCATTCACAAGTACAGTGGAGAGATGGCTATAGACTCAGCACTCACCATAACCACCAGCTACTTCTCATCCACGGCCTTGATGTTATACAGCCAAAACTTCACACTTGGACTACCCGAGCCAGGTTTCGATCTGAAACCCCTCGGGATTGTGATGTTTGTGGTGGGGATCGTTGGGAATCTGTATCACCATGTTTTGCTAGCTAAGCTAAGGAGTGAAGATGGGACTAAAGAGTACAAGATTCCCAAAGGTGGTCTGTTCGACACAATCATATGCCCTCACTATCTGTTCGAGATCCTTGTGTTTTGGAGCTTCTTTATGGTTTCTCAGACCATTTACTCGTTTTCTTTCGCCATGGGAACTACTTTCTATCTTGTTGGTCGGAGTTATGCTACGAGAAGTTGGTATCTTTCCAAGTTTGATGACTTCCCTAAGCACATCAAGGCTCTGATTCCCTTTGTGTTCTAGAGAAGATTATTTATGATAGCAAATGTTTTTTCCTTCTTCTTTCTGTTTTGTTGATGACCATCTACTATGTCTGAATAAAACAGAGAATATGACTGATTTTTATTACGTGAATGGGTATTACATTAAATTAAGCGATATAAGAAGAGAAAATATTATGATTATGAGAAATTCCGATAATTTTTTTAAGTTTTTACAATGAAAATAGTATCAAAAATAAGTTTTATTAAAATATAAAAATGTATTTTTACTCTAGGTTAAATAATCTAAATTTAAGGTCTAGAGTTGAGGTGGAGTTTTGAAGATAGAGTTTGAAATTAAAAATATATATATATATATATATTAAAATTTTCAGAAAAAAATAAAAAGACTATTTTGGTTATTGTTTTTAGGTTATTTTCGTAATAAAAACTTAAAAAATGTTTAAAAATGTTATTGAGGAGATTCCCAAATATTATTGGACCTTGGTATCTACTATCTAGGCCCAAATACTACAATTGGACTACCATTCGAATTTTAATTAGTCAGTAACCTCCACGGACCACTTCTGTAACCGACACGTCGTCCGTGTTTCTTAGTTTGGGCGGCAAATTTGCAGAACCGGCTGTGTCTTCTCGTCCTTCTTGTGAAATCTGTAACAATGGTGGACTTGAGATTCTTTTTCGTCTCCTTAATCATCATCTTCTTCTTCGTTTTCTCTACAGTTTCTCAATCACCAGGTTAAATTTTACCCTCTGTTACTTTTTACATCAGTAAATTATCCGCTGGTAAATATTTTTTTTGTTCCAGACCAAACCGTGGAGAATAAATCTCTTCGAGTTCTCTCAAAGACACTCATCGGCGATGACGGGAGAGTCTACGCTTGCTCCGACAACGATTTCTTCTCCTTCGAGTCTAACGGTTCAATTGCTTGGTCGGTACACATGGATTTTAAATGCAACACCGGTTTCTCCCCGGTTTATTCAGGTTTTAACCAGGTACATTCCAATCTCCTCCCAACCGTTTCTCCATCTCCTCTCTTTTCTCAAAAGTGATGGGCGCTTGTTTTCAGATGCTTGTTCTTACAGAGAACCGAATCCTGAGAATTGATTTCCCGAGAAACGGAACCAAATCTGAACCGGAAATGTTCTTCGATCCCGGCGAAATCATTCTCGGTTTCGCGGTTAGCATATCGAGTTCTTCGGTTTACATCACGGTCAAGGACCATGGTCTCTACGCTTACAATATGATTCGCCAGCAACTCTGGATCGCAGAGCCTAAAACCGAACGGTTCGGGTACAGATTAGGTTGTCAAAAAGATTACGAAAACTGTAAATTCGATTCTCCACCGGTTATTGATTCTTGCGAAGCAAGCATCTATGTAACATTCTCTTTCTTTCTCAGCTTCAAATAATGGCTCGTTATTGATTGATTCTTGCGAAGCACGCAAGCATCTACGTAACTTCTCTTTTGTTTTAATATTCTTTTCAGATATCAAACAATGAAGGAGAACTCTACTCGTTATCTCTCCGTGGCATTTACTACCAATGGATTCAAGATTTGAGTCTAGTGGACAAGTTCTTCACCGTTACACCTGGGAACAACGGTCTAGTATACGTCGTCTTCCCAACAAAATCGCTAGTTTTCGCGTTAGATTCTTTTTCCGGTGACATTCTTTGGCAAAAAACCGTCGGTCCACTAGCAGAAGGTTCCGGTTCACAACCTGTCATAGACACAAACAGTTAGTCTCTCATTAATCAAATCTATTCCATTGTAAGATCGGTTGAACTTAGTCTAATCAAGGGTTCTTTTTAAAAAAAAGGTTGGGTATCGATTGGTTCGCTTGATGGGACATTGTACTCGTTTTCAAGAACAGGGGAGCTTAAGACACCAGAAAAAGTAGAAACAGATTCAATGATCCAAGTAGAGCCATTACTGGATTGCTCTGGCAACGCGGTTTATGTTTCTCAGACAAAGCTAGAAGGAAAGACCGATCTTATTGGAGAAAGTACTTTCGTGTCAGCCAAGAAACCAGAAACCGCGGTTTTTTCACTTGTTGTTCCAGAGACAAGATCTATCCACTGGTCTCATAGTTATTCTGGTAAAAAATCATATCCTTAGTTAAAGACTATTACTCTCTGTCTCGTTGAAACTATTTTGATTTGATGGTTTTTTTGTATATCAGATCAATCTACGAGTTTGTTACTAGACGAGGACCTACAACATTTTGTTTTGGACGAGAGGATTGTTCTTGCGTTCATTGCAGCTTCTAACTCTGGAAACCCATTTAGATGTCGTTCTAAACACGACAAACTGTCGTCTAGCTGTTCATTTGCAGAACCAGAGCATCTTGATATCTACATTGGTAAACCCTAAAACACCATTTGTCTTCTTGGTTACTTGCATCTTAAGAAACTCTTTTTTTTGTTTTCTTTCAGGTAATGAAAGAACGATAATTTGGTTTCTACTGTTCGAGTTTGTGATCATTGTCCTCTTTGCCGCGCTTGTGAGGTTCTGTTTTATGTTTTGGAAGAAACAAAAGCTTCAAGGTCGTCCCTTCAGTGCCTTTTTGGACAAGAGAGTAAGGAAGCCCTAGACTTGTTTTTTTTACTTAGGTAAGAAACATTAGCTTACAGTATTTTACTTCTTTTTTTCAGCGTTTGTTGCACAGAAAGAGGAGAGAAATCGATAGAACCATAACAAGACTTCAAAAAGAATCAACGGCGGATGAATTCTCCGTGGACAAAATCAATGATTTGGTTCAAGAGAGGGAAAACGTGAAGAGGAAACTCTCTTCGACCTATAGTCTTGGGAGGGACATAGATGCATCGTCCAAGTCAAAAGATCATGTTCTTCCCTTGTACGGGGGAGGTTCTAGAAGCTTATCTTTTAGAAATAGGGAGAACGAGACTATCACGATTTTTCAAACACATCGCCACGAGTCATCATCATCCTCAGAAGAGAGCTATAGGGACCAACACTATGATGATGATGATGGTGTTGCGGATGACGAAAATGATGAAGGCGACTTGAAACGCAAGCAAAAGGGAAAGTTCCTTGCTCATTCAGAGGGTTCTTCTAGTGAGGATGATTATGAATCATGTGGTATTGCAAGTAGTAGAAGAAGCACATATTTGAAGAAGAGGTCGTTATCTTTTAGGGATTGAATATTCATATTGTGTGATTTGTAGTTATATATCTATAACAAGACAAAAATATTTATAGCTATAATTCTTTAAATACTGATGACATAATATGAAAATCATTGCATAATGTAAAAATATTTGTTTAAAAACAACCAAAGATGGATTGAGGTCACTGTATATACAATTTGGTAGAAGATTACAAAACTAAACCAAGCAAACTGGTTTTCACCCTACCTAACACCACTCTACCCTCACTTGATTAGTTGTCCACATGCACACACATACACACACGCATGGCAAGTGGATACATAACATTTGAACTTGGAATTGTCTAAAAACTTGTTTATTTTGGGATCAATCATGCCAACAAAGGAGCATGACGACGCATCTTCTAATGATGTAAACCCTTCCCTTCTGTTCTTTCATATACTTCCCCAATCTTCTACTTATTGATCTCTTCTTTTCCTTTGATCTCTCTGAGCTTCTTACGACCCTCTCCATTTCCATTTTTCAGGCTTATAAATAACCAGTTTGATATAACAATGGTTGAACAGAAGTCTCCACTGGTGACTGGTGATAAAGAAATGATACTTGTTTGGTCTCTTTAGGAGTAAGCTAAAAAGCAGAACTGTGTTTTTGTAGTTTTAGACTGATACAAAAGAGTTTTGATAAAAAAGATAACTGGTTTTGAAGTAGACTTCACTTGTGGAGGAGAGTGTGTATATATATGGAGAGAACTTGTGGCATGCATGCGTAGTTACATAAGATCAACTAAAATTATACATATCCAACTTGGAAAATATATTAATGACTTCATCAAAAAATCATAAACACACACTATGATAAAACAGATAAAATATATATCCATGACTTCATAAAACCCAACAAAATTGAAACTTGAGCTTATTACTTTAAGTTTTGTCAATCGATCCTAAACTAATACTGTTATCAAAATAAGTGTATGTAAAACACAATCCCATATGTCTTTTCTCGTGTTCCACCACGCAATCAAGCATAACTTGAACCTGGCCTTGCTTCATAGTTTCCACTTAAACCATACAACCCAGAAATAGTATTTCTTTGGTAACCAATTTAATTAGTCACATTTTATGGTAACCAACACATAAAATACGGGGAACTGTTTAATCAATGGTCACCATACACTAGTTATGTTTAGGGATGTTAACGTATGGTAAAATAACCCAGCCCAACCCAACCCAACCCACAAATAACCCAACTCATTTTATACCCAACCTGCAAAAACCCAGAAACATCAAGGTTGAAATCCAAACCCAGAAAATAACCCAATATGGTATAGGTTTACCCGTGGGTACCCAAAGTATTATCTTATTTATTCTGAAGATCATGTAAAATATTAATATCATTAATATGAGCTTTAATATATAAACAAGATTTTGCAATTTCATAGAAAACTTGTTTTAGCGCAAAAACTCGTTTACGATTTTGGCGAAAAAACTCACTTTTTCGGAAAAAAAAATTATTTTGCAATTTTAACCGGAAAACTCATTTTACGGTTTTAGCAGTAAACCTCGTTTTGACACGATTAAAGCTCATACCATGTTAGATTCAGGTTTAACTATGGGCTTCCAACTTAAAACCAATTGGTGATTAGTGGATTGGCCCTAACACTTTATATATTACTTAATGTCCCTTAAAATTCCCGATGTGAGATATATATCCCTAATACCCCTCCTCGGGATGATGGCTCTTATCGGCCAGAAATCTCGGAACTTTAGGACATTTATACTCGGTCGAGCGAGTTTAACACAACCTTTATACCCGGTTGAAAGGGTTAATCACGACCTTTAAACCCGGTCAGAAGGGTTAATTTTAATTAGGAGTTTAGGGTATTTAGGATCTGGGCTCTGATACTATGTTAGATTCAGGTTTAATTATGGGCTTCCAACTTAAAACCAATTGGTGATTAGTGGATTGACCCTAACACTTTATATATTACTTAATGTCCCTTAGAATTCCCGATGTGGGATATATATCCCTAATAGGAAATTTTTTTTTTTGCGGTTTTTGGTCGGTAAATTTGCTTTTGTGGTTTTGGTGGGAAAACTCATTTTTGCGGTTTGCAGGAAAAATAATATTTCTGGTTTTGGCGGGAAAACTCATTTTTGCGGATTTGGCGGAAAAACTTGTTTTTACGGTTTTGGTGGGAAAATTTGTTAGATTTTGGCGGGAAACCCGTTTTCAATTTTGGCGGGAACAATCTTTTTACGATTTTGGCGGAAAAACTCGGTTTTAAGGTTTTTGCGAGAAAATTCGGTTTTGCGGTTTTGGCAGGAAAATTCGGTTTTGCGGTTTTGGTTGGAAAACTTGTTTTTGATTTTGACAGGAAAACTCAGTTTAGCGGTTTTGGCGGGAAAACTCGATTTTTCGGTTTCGGTGAAAAAAAACAGTTTTTTACGGTTTCGGCGGGAAAATTGGGTTTTACGGTATTGGCGGGAAAACACTTTTTGCGGTTTTGACGGAAAAAATCGATTTTACGGTTTTCAGTCGGAAAACTCGATTTTGCGATTTTAGCGGAAAAACTCGGTTATACGGTTTTTACGGGAAAATTAAGTTTTGCGGTTTTGGCGGGAAAATTCGGTTTTGTGGTTTCGGCAGAAAAATTCGATTTTCGGTTTCGGCGGAAAAACTCGTTTTTGGTTTCTGTGAGAAAATTATTTTACGGTTTTGGCAGAAAAATTCATTTTTTGGTTCTGACGCAAAAAAACGCTTTTGCAAATTTTATATAATTTAATTAAAGTGGTGCAAATCTATATATATAATTGAAAACTCATGGGTACACCATTATTCTTTTGTATTTACCCAACATAAATATGAGTTTTAAAATTAATACTCATGGTTAACCCAATTAATCTTAGATGGGTAAAAGCTCAACCCATTATTAGTGGGATTGGGACTCATGGGTAATTACCCACGTTAACATCCCTAGTTATGTTTTCCATGTGTATGTTTCAAGTCATTTTGGTCCAATTCGCTTAAAAACTCTGTTCCTTAGCAAAAAAATATCTTTTTTTAGAAATTGTATGGTCATAATCTTGTGATTCGGTAAAAATCTGGCATAATCAGGTCAAAAATCATTGAAAACGGTTGAAAATAGAGGAATAACAGCGGTAGAACACGGCACTTAGTTTCTGGTTCGACAGGCGAGAGGAAGAAGACAGAGACATTTTAGTAATTTGTGTTCATTAAAGAAAAAAGGTAAAAAAAACAGCAAAAAAAACGTCTTCCTCACTCGAATCCGGGTTATGTCACTGAAATTTAGGTACACAAACCGCTAGACAACGCTAAATAATTGGTAAACATATACATATAATTATATATATAACAATAACACACAAAACTAATCCCCGATTAATCTCCGATTTTTTCAGAACTCGCTAGGCACAACCCGAGCGTACGTACAGCGCCTAGCGAGTTTCCGAACAGTGACGAAAACACAGTAAATTTTTATTTTCTTTTATATGTACGAATTGGCAGGTATAATTTTCTTGAAGTATACGAGTCAAGATTATGTGGACATTTCTCAATTAGATGTTACGTATGCGGGGTCATCTCTTTTAATTTTCAGATTTTTGTTTATTTAATGGATTAATCTGGTTTACGTTTACACTCCATCAATATTCAAGATTCCATTTGAATTTTATAATAAAAATAAACCAGCAAATACATTTTAATCTCGGTATGTTACTATGATCAATAATGCAATGTTATTGGCCGACAAAAACAATGTTTTTGAAGCGAAAAAAAAAGTAACTTCACAGAGACAAGTCTTGAAATTGTAGCAAGGAAGATGTGGAGCCAACCACACGTGATATTCGCGTGACTGCATGCTTATTGTTCGGCATAATCCAGACAACCTTTGTTTATTTTGTCTCCTGACTAATACTGATGTGATTAATTTTCTTATTGATGTTTTGTTGCAAAATTATTACTGACTAATGTAACTGTGAACTTGAACATAATTTTAGTATCATTATGCAGTATCTTTTCCTTGGATTAATCAAAGATTATGTCCGTAATTAAAAACACTGCAGGTTCAACGCATCAAGTACTAGTTTCGTTTCTGTACTGTAATATGTAATAGTACAAGTTTGGTTTACGAACCATGATTATAGACTTTATAGTAGGGTGATTAGTTTCTGTTTTATGAAGCATCCGATATCTTGGAATTAGTGATTTTATTTTGGGCCCCTCGTGTATATTGATACCAACCTTGTTATATATTCCTCTCTTATTATTAACTACTCCCTCCGTTTCATAATACATGATGTTATTCCTTATTGCACAAAGATTAAGAAATTTAATTTTCTCTAAAAAGTGGTTTAAAAACTATAATTTAAAAATCATCCAACCAATTACAGAAATGACTACAACATCTAATTTGCTACACAGTTTTCAATAAAGTTAAAAATAATATAAAAATATCAAAACATCATCTATTTTGAAACAACAAAAATCTTCTAAAACATCATCTATTATGAAACGGAGTGAGTATAGGACTTGGTATGTGATAAATGTTTACATTAATATGAACAATTATAGAGAAACAGAAACGTTGATTTAGAATTTGTTCATACATAATACTTCGAAGATGTTTATATATTTCATGGGCCTATAGAAAACTAATATACATCAATGTTTCGATTAGCTACACATACTGAGAAATTATTCAGAAATTAGTAACAGTCAAAATCTAATCCCACAAAACTAACTCCTAGTCCATTAATTGGCACATTGTTTGTTATGCGATCAAAACTACTAATAATAAAATTCTAACCACATCTCATAATTATGAGATCAAAATCTTTTATATATAAAGAAGACCTTGAATCACTCCCATCCTATCCACGTCAGCGTCCACATCATCAATTCGGTTCATGACGTCTCGCCACGTGTCCATGACCCTCAACACACACCGTATCAATAACTTGATGACATCTTGGGCTTTGCTCGCATGCATGTTGAGTGATCTGGTGAATTGTCCGACCCAAAATAAAAAGAAGGCGATGTCTCTCAAAACCTAATACGGCTTTGGAGAAAACACGCAGATCGACTTTCTCTTCGTGCGGCCGGAGACGATGACGTTTGAGCTCCATCTCATGCCTGAAACTGTCCATTTATTGCTTCATTTTCAATCGCATTAATTCTCTCATCCATGATGTGTCTTTGAAGCGCTGATTAGATCTCAGAGGCGGTGTGTGTTCAAAATAAATATGTGTGAGATTTTTTCCTTGAACTCATCCTCTCTTCGCAATTCTTATATTTCCACACATAGATTTCGATATGGCTAATTCGAGGGGATTTTCTCTGATTTGAAGTCCGGTAAGTGTTCGTCCGTCGTCGAGGCTCGGCTCCTGCGGCTCCTGCTTACACCGTTCAGACTTACAAGCTACAAGCATAAACTACTTACGCATCACCTTTAGATATGTCAGCTTCGTATGTTCTTTTCGCTAACATGAAACAGGACGTTACTCAAACTCAAACACAGCGGAGGTGCGTCTTTAACACTCTTCTCAATGAGCAAGTTTCTACTTTTTTGAATCCTTTACCTGTTTAACCTACATGTGTTTTGGGTTAGACTTATTGTTCTTGATTATCCATTCATATAAGCTTTTGAACGGGTTGTCTTATTGGATTCAGGGCATCATTTAATGGTACTGGTCTAGCAGCAATGTTGTGTTCTTGGATGCTTTAGAAATTCAGATCTATTGGTGTTTGATTTTAACAGGGAAATCGAGAAAATGTAGAAATTCAGATCGCAGATTACATATACCATGCTTTTGATCAGGTGAGTGTTCTCATCTTTAAAAAATGGCTTTTCTCTTTTAAGATTGATAAGTGGAAGCTTGATCAAGAGAAAGCATGGCTTTTTTCTCTGTCATGAAAATTGGTTTATTAAGTCATCTCTGTTTTAACATAACATTTGAAGCTTGATCGCGGTTACTAAAAATCTTTTAGAGTCTTCACCATCAATGATTCGATGCTTTTGCTTAAAGGGTTTGGCTCTATTTCTCATACTTTGTCTCTGCTTTCGAGTAATCTATGCAATGCTTTCCGAGTACTATTGAGCATCCATTAATATGATCTGAAATCATAAAATGATTGATGATACATTGTGTTTTGTAAACTCAGAGAGTTAGAGAATTATCTAGCCACCCATATTTTCTGAGATACTCTGCTCCAATCTCAAAGAGGAAGAAGAAGAAGAAAAAGAAGAAGATGAAAAGAGTAAAAGGAAGAAGAGGAAACACGAGTCTGATCGGAAAATAGTCCAATCTCAAAATCGTTAAAGGCTTTTTGTGAAAGTTCCAAAAATGGTAAATCAACAGCTTTATTTCTCTTAGTTCAAGGCTGGTTGGTGGAGAACCGGGAAGGTCAAGAAAGATGGAGAGCTGATGAGAGTTGATCTTCTATTGGTTGATGGAAAAGTAAGGACTAAGGAGGATTACTTGCTGATTTTTTCTTCACAATATCTGAAATTATTTTTTAGAGATATTTTTGGAACCATTGCCTAAAGATCGTTTTGTTTGTTTTGGTGGGAGTTGATTTGTTACTACAGTGAACATTGGGTGGTTTTCTTATACAAAGCGATGGTGTTTTAGGCTTTGAGGAATGTTTATCTGATTTACATAAATGAATTAGTCTGAGAGCAAATTTCAGATCGCCCAGCGCATAGACATCTTCACCGAAGAACATACATAGTGGGTCACAAAGTTGAATGGCATAACCACAAATTCTCTGTTGTTTCTGTGTAGCTCCCTTTGATTTAGTGCTCATTGTATAGAGAGCTTCTGAGTTCTTCCAAAGCTCATCCTATAATTCAGCAAAAACAAACGAATACAAAAACACTAGCAATCCATTTTTCTAATCAATATTTTATTTTCCTTCCAAAAATTAAAATCATTTTCTTTCAACAAATGATATTTTGGTGAATTTACATAATATAATTCGTTTTTTTGAAAATAACAGATAATTCCTTTATTATATTGATTTTTACATTTCATTAAACCAACTTTAACCAAAAATTGATTTTCACATTATTTTTTAGTTACCAAAATCAAGCTTAAAATTAATTAAAAAAAACAAAAGTTGCAAACCACAATCAAGGATTCAATCATAATTAAAACATAACTTTTTTGAAAGTTTTAAAACTAAAAATAACAAGAAATAAGCAATACCTTTTTAATATAAATTAATATAATATAAAAACAGAAATTTCAAAGATAGATAAAGAACATTAAGAAAAACAAAAACCAACGATATTTTTCTATGTTTTATTGAACTTATTCTAACAAAAAAACAGAAATAAGAATCTCATATATTTTCTTCTATTTTAGTAACAAAGCTGAAGCTCGGAGAAATTAATAAACAAAATAGTTGAACCACACCCGATGATTATTACATAATCAAAACAAAGATTTAGACAATCAGTTAGAAATAAAATATAAAATATATATATTAAAACAATTTGGTAAAAGTACATAATATATTTTAAAGTTGCTTCCCCCTTATGCTATCCACGTCACTAATTCGAGTCTTGAGAAACCGACACGTGTCTGCGTCCAAAACGCGGCGTTTCATTAACTTGGAGTTATAGATCGTGTGAGATTTTGGTGTAACTCATAAACATGCGGGAATATTGTTGTGTGGGCTTTAGATCAAATTAAAAATAATACTTTTAACAGTATACTTTTATATTTTAATAAACAAATAATGTCATGTTCTTCGTCTTATGAATACGTTAGGGCCTAAAATACGTCATAAAACAGCTCTTATGATATTGTTGATATTCAATCTAATCATATCGGTATGAAAAATTAATGTAAATCAATAGAACCAAGTACGATGATTTTAATTGGATTTACATGTGTCGAAAATACAATAAAATATTTTTATTTATTTTAATGTGTAAAATAACCCTTAAAAACCAAAAAAACTAGATGAACCAATAGGTTTATAGTATATTAGTGAACGTACATATAAAATGTATAATATTATATAGTGAATGCAAAATTGAATTTACTAATTTGATATACATATACTGAGCATTAAACATATGAATAATGTTTTAACAAAAATAAACATATGAATAATTATTTGCTTTACCCATTTATATCAATTTATTTTTTAAGGTCCATGATTTCACGATAAATAGTGCTCCTATAATTATTTGCTTTACCCATTATATCAATTTATTTTTTAAGGTCCATGATTTCATGATAAATAGTGCTCCTAACTTATTTTTTTTTTCATATAATAGCACAAACATATTATTATATATTACTCCTACTTAGCTATTTGAATAAACGAACACTCTGATATTTGAAAATTTTGAATGATTCCCTTTGTACGTTAAGCAGTTTTATTTCAAAGTATTAATACACCAATGCAAAAATATATTTTGCAAGATAATTACACGCATCTGCAGCATAAGCTCTTTATTACATACGAGCATGAATTCTATAAAAAAAGTCCATGCAATATTATCATTTAATTTAAATATATTGTTAATTCATAACGCAAGTTTCCACAATATTAATAACTTCTAAATTAATAGTAAAACCTATCTAATAAATTCTAAACTTATTTAATAATGATAGACCCTATTCAATTTAGAGTGGTAGGAAAGTTGAAGTATGACTTTCATTAGAAGAAAACTATCACATTTTAACTAAAACACACACAGGCCAATCTACTCTCACTAACAAAAAATTGTTTTGGCTTAGATAATGTAAGTTTTTCCTTAACATATTTCTCTGGCATAATCATTGCATAATTATATGCGGACATCATTAATCTTATTATATTAGATTGTTCTTCATAGAATAATAAAAGTTACTGTCATTTTAATTCAGTCCAAATATATTTATTAAAAATAACAACAAAATCTCTGAATTTTATTTATTTATTTTGTTTATAATATCGTTTTTAATTTACAATTTTTTTTAAAAAACGTTACATAAAATTAATGTAAATTCACGTAAAATAGTTTTTTTTCTAACTTCCTTCCAGGTCGACCGTAGTTACTTATATAGTTATACTCAAATCCTTATCCCATATCAACTCTTACTTATTGGGCTTTTATGCGCTCTAGGTGTCATAATAGATGTGACCATACTTTCCTTTTTCAACAACCGCATATTAAAGTCTGAACGTGGAATTTGCATAGTATCTTTAACAAAGAGATATAGGGATGAGTATCCAATTATTAAAAATAAAGAAAAAAATAAAGAGAAAAAGAGAGAAAACGTGAAAAAGATCTTAAAAGTGAGAGGTTTAGAACTTCATTGTCCAAATGTCAATCATTTACTGGTTTGGCTTTTAAAAACAAAAACAAATTTAATTAAATAATTAAGTTTTATTAAAAAAATTATATTTTGTTGTTTTAAGCAATCCATATGGGTTGACGCAATTAAAGGTGCTCTAATGATTTAGGTTTTCTATTAAATATGAGAATTTGTTATAAATCATATTGTAGATGTACATAACCGGTTCAATGCTAGAGTGAGAGAGAGTCGACCGTTAGGAGAGAGAATCGACCGTTAGGAGGGAGAGAGAAAATCATCATCTTGCATTTTCCTTATTAGATTATGATTTGTACTCTTTCCATATTGGTATTTCCTTTCTTTAGTCTTTCCATTATTCTATGACGGTGTAATTCTCTATATAAAAAGGGCTTTATGTTTATGTGAATAATACAGAAACATAGATTATATTCTCTAGTTTCACAACACGTTATCAGCACGATTACTCTAAACCCAAAGCTAAACAAACCCTAGCCGGCGAATCCATAATCCCCTCGACGATAAACCCTAACCGTTGAGAACTCCCGATCACGAACCCAAAACCTAATACTCATCATGTTCCCGTTCGTGACACGATCCCAGCTCATGACCTCAAACCGTCTCAGCTCG
>NC_027756.1:48177072-48177344 GCF_000695525.1 Brassica oleracea var. oleracea | reverse complement strand
TTTTATATGAAGTCTCTAAAGTATCATTCCGGGTATAGCCAGTCTCATAGAGGGCTACGGCCAGGCTAACATCATGTTGCCTAAGGGTACACATCTAGAGATATCTGATGCATTGTATTCACCTAGCTCTAAGAGAAGCCTATTGAGCTTTAAAGACATTCAAATGAATGACTTTCATATTTAGACTAAGGGCAAAGGAAACAAAGAGTTCCTTCATATCATAGTGATCGGCCAAGGCTATAAGAAAGTCCTAGAGTCTATACATGCGCTCT
>NC_027756.1:48176659-48177020 GCF_000695525.1 Brassica oleracea var. oleracea | reverse complement strand
TGCTGGTGAGTTCACGTCCCAAGCGTTTAATGATTATTGTATGTCCATGGGGGTAAGTGTGGAACACTCTGTGGCACATGTACATACACAGAACGGCTTGGCCGAATCATTCATAAAACGAATTCAGCTCATAGCTAGACCATTGCTTATGAGGTCTAAGCTTACGGCCACACCTTGGGGAAATTAAGATATCCAAGTGGCCGAACTGATTCGCATAAGACCGTCTAGTGAACATAGATATTCCCCATTACAATTGCTTACGGGTTATGAGCCAGACATATCCCATCTTAAGACATTTGGATGTGCCGTCTATGTGCCAATTGCACCACCACAGAGAACAAAGATGGGACCTCAATGGAAG
>NC_027756.1:48175300-48176566 GCF_000695525.1 Brassica oleracea var. oleracea | reverse complement strand
AGGTATGCGGATTGTCACTTTGATGAATCCGAACATCCAACATTATGGGAAGATAGCAATAAGCTGGTAAAAAAAGATTACATGGAATCAAATATCCTCAGGAATGTGATTTAGAAGTCCAAAAGATTATACATTTACAAAAGCTAGCTAATCAAGTGCCAGATTCCTTTGCTGACCCGAAAAAAGTGACGAAGTCATATATACCAGCTGCTAATGCACCAGTCAGAATTGATGTTCAAGAGGGACACAATCAAGTTGCTACAGAGTCTAGACAACGTTTGAAACGTGGTAGACCAATAGGTTCCAAAGATAAGAACCCTCGGAAAACTAAGAAAGGCGGCCGTTCCTAAATCCTGGGACTTAACCGCGGCCGATCCCAAAACCTTAATAGCGATCGCGGCCGATCATGAATGCTTAGATGCGGCCGGCCCTGATGTATCTAATACTGATTCTTGGGACGCCAAGATTCAAGGTACTGAAGGTCCTGATAATAATGATATCTCAATAAACTATATCTTGTCTGGGATACAATGGAACATAAAGAATGTCGACATTGATGATCTATTTTCATACAAAGTAGCACTTGAGCTTATGGATTTGAATAAGGATCATGAACCCACGTCTATTTATGAGTGCACTCAACGATCAGATTGGATCAAATGGAAAGAAGCTATAAACGTGGAGTTAAACTCTTTAATGAAGAGAGGTGTTTTCGGCCCTATAATCCGAACACCATTTGATGTAAACCAGTTGGATACAAATGGGTCTTTGTGAGGAAATGAAATGAAAATGGTACACGGCTTGGTGCACAAGGATTCTCACAGAGACCAGGAATAAATTATGAGGAGACATACTCCCCTGTGGTGGATGCTACTACTTTTAGATTCCTGATAAATCTGGCTATAAGAGAGAAATTAGACTTGCGGTTAATGGATGTTGTAACTGCATACTTATATGGGCCACTGGATAACGAGATTTATATGAAAGTAGCAGAGGGTATAGAGTTGAAAAACAAATCGAGTACTCGAGAACAACACTGTATAAAGTTGAATAAGTCACTTTATGACAATCAGGCCGAATGTGGTACAATAGGTTAAGTGAGTACCTAGAGAGAGAAGGATACAAGAATGATCCGATCAGCTCTTGTATCTTTATAAAGAAATTCGGCCAGGGCTTTGTGATTATAGCAGTGTATGTTGATGATTTGAATATCCTAGGAACCTCTGGAGAGATCTCCCAAACAGTTGAATATCTTAAGAAAGAATT
>NC_027756.1:48173063-48175289 GCF_000695525.1 Brassica oleracea var. oleracea | reverse complement strand
TCGTGAGGTCCCTCGGCCTGGACACTAATCCCTTCCATCCTAAGATGGACGATAAAGATGTCCTTGGTCCCGAAGTGCCATATCTCAGTGCCATAGGAGCTTTGATGTATCTGGCTAGTCACACGACCATATATATGTTTTGCCGTGAATCTATTGTCTATATTAAGCTCTTGTCCAACCCAAAGGCACTTGAACATGATTAAACATGTTTTTCGTTACCTGCAAGGAACGAAAGACTTGAGTTTATTTTCTACTAACCAAAACAAAGAAGGTTTAGTTGATTTTGCTGATGCAGGTTATCTTTCGGATCCACACAATGCTCGATCACAGACATGCTATGTTTTCACATATGGTGGAGCGACCATATCATGGCGTTCCATGAAGCAGACGATCGCGGCCACATCTTCAAACCATTCGGAGATCTTTGATGTTCATGAGGCCAGCCGCGAGTTGTTCAGAACAGGGGGAGTAATACGTGTTGTACTCTTTTTCCTTCATCATGGTTTTGTCCCACTGGGTTTTCCTGGTAAGGTTTTAATGAGACAACATCTAAAGCGTATTACAATCCATGTATGGTTATGACATCCAAGAGGGAGTGTTATAAATCATATTGTGGATGTCAATAACCGGCCCGGTTCATAACCAGCCCAATGCTAGAGAAAGAGAGAGTCGACCATGAGGAGAGAGAGAGAGAATCGGCATCTTGCATTTTCATTATTAGATTATGATTTGTACTCTTTCCATCTTTGTATTTCCTTTCTTTAGTCTTTCCAATATTCTATGACTGTGTAATTCCCTATATATAAATGACTCATTATGTTTATGAATAATACAGAAACATAGATTTCATTCTCTAGTTTCACATCAGAATTTATTTTATTAGACCTTTCTTAGTTTTATAATATAAAATTAATTGAATATTTTAAACAAATAAATATCTGCTATTATTTTAACTAAAGTGAATTAAAATGTTAATCAGCCTATATACATATGTTATATTCAATCATCCACAAGACTTTTCAAAATCTTCACGGGGTCAAAGAAATAAGTTTTCATGTGGATATGTACTTTTTTTTTTTTGATCGAATCATGTGGATATGTACTTCTGTAATCACAACCGGTCTTAATCCCAGCACACTATGCAATAGGTTACGGTATTTATTTTTTCAAAAAAATATTAAAGTAAAACGATTTTTTTTCTCTAACTTGCCGTTTTTAGGTCGATTCTTCCTTTATTAAATCTAATTTTGTTATCACATTGGATATGACAATATTGAGTGCCTTAATTTTGTGAAGTATCTTTTTGTTACAAAAAGTTTATAAAAACTGTCCATACTCATAAAATACTAAGTGATATGGGGCATTTTAAAAACTTTTTTGTAACAAAAAGACAACTTAAAAACTTTTTAAAGACTTATAAACGGGATAAATAAAATAAAATTTCACATGGAAATGTACTACCTCCTGCAATAAATCTAGTTTTATGACTTTATCACATTGGAAAAGCGGTTCGTAACTACCACACTGCATAGGCAAAAAGAGAAACAGTCATGATTAGTACTGCAAAACACCAAAAAAAGAAACAATCGACTAAAATTTGAATTTCGTGGGTAAAAGTTTTTAGAGATGAACAGAAAAATAGACAAAATAAAAGACAAGAAGTGAGATGATAAATAATTACAAACTTTTAAAATCGGAAAATAAATAATACAGAAAATACTCTGCACGAATAAAAAGAAAAGACAAACATTATATATTAATGAATCATTTTTTTTTCATATTTCACCAGTCACAGGTGATACCTACATTTGCATGCATCGTCTGCTCCCACCACAATCATTAGTTTCTAACTTTCTTTTATGGGCCCCTTGCTAAGTTGCTTAACCGGTCCAACCCCAATAGCTGTACTCGGTCGGATTTTATATTCCTTCAATCCAAAAGCTTGAAACAAGAAAAAAGACAAAAAAAAGTTTTGAAACTGTTATAAGATAAACTTTAAATGATACTCCACTCCTTTGCCAACTCAAGCACTATGACCATCTACTCATCAAACACTATGATCACTCACTCATTTACCAAATTAAACATCATCTTTGTTATTTTATGTATTGTTGTTCACTATAAATACCATCACTCATCTCACTCTTTTGTACACCATAAACAAGAACAAGAGTTTATAATCAAAGAACCATTACATCTTCTTCTTCTTCTTCCTTATAATAAACT
>NC_027756.1:48165538-48168211 GCF_000695525.1 Brassica oleracea var. oleracea | reverse complement strand
CCAAAGAGAATGTTACAATTTGAGAGATGAAAATCTATCATTGTTCTAAAGGTTCTATGACTACTCATTCGAGTGGGAGCTTACGTAGTTGTACTCTTTTTACTTTTACTACGGTTTTTCCCATTGAGTTTTCCATGACTAGGTTTTTAACGAGGTATTACGTAATACAAGATGGATGATCAAGGGGGAGTGTTATAAGATAAACTTTGAAATGATCCTCCACTCCTTTACCAACTCAAGCACTATGATCATCTACTAATCAAGCACTATGATCACCCACTCATTTACCAAATTAAGCACCATCTTTGTTATTTTATGTATTGTTGTTCACTATAAATACCATCACTTATCTCACTCTTTTGTACACCATAAACAAGAACAAGAGTTTATAATCAAAGAACCATTACATCTTCTTCTTCTTCCTTATAATAATCTCTCTCCCTTATACTAGTGTTATTTGCTTCCTACGGGTATCAAATTCTACACTTATTTATATTTCTCGATACTATAAATTATAAGTTATTTCTTAACAGAAACCATTTAGATAGCAACCAGAGGTTTTAAATCATGCCAATCTTTGGAACGTTTGATGCTTTGATCTAAATGTTTTAAATCTGAAATTTACTTGGTTTGGCTTGAACACTTCTACTCTCAAGGTTCAGCGATCGTCTCACAATCCGAACTCCGAAGGATCGTATTAAACATTTATCATCACGTTTACAACTATATGATGAAATATATATATATATATATATATATATATATATATCAAAAATTTATGAAAGTTAAATTCGGATTAAGCCATACGTTTATGATTCAAGAGATCAACTTATTCTCAGAAGAAAGTAGATAAACTAGTTGATAGTTAGTCGTCATCATCACATGTACAACGATGATGAATATGACATCCACATGGACATTGATATTGATGTGTCCGCCCACAAACCACTATTTATAGATTCTCTTGATATAGAGTCCACTCGAACACGCATCAAATTAATTTGCCTCACTATAACCAAACAAAAGACGACCATGTTATTGATAACAACTGTACACTCTATACACATACACCATGTCACCATTTCATTTTTTTCAAAATCAACTTACACAATTGTATATATAATCCATATCAGCCTATCCATTCTTCACATTCTGCCAACCCCCTCACCATGCGCCAGCATCTCTCCTAATTGGCCCATCTCAATTTCATACGTCGGCCAACAAGATTTTTCGTTGGTCTATTCTTAAATTTCTCATTATTTTCACACACACGTTTATATTTACAACACATATATCTTAATTTTTCTATATGCTTTGAAAGTTCCCAGTATCCGGAGCCGCAGCAGCCGTTGATAATATAATAATGGATTAATTGTTACTATGTGAGCGTTGTATATTAGTACTTAACATATATACTGTCAGATGGAAAGTATTTTCTAACAAGTTATTCACTCATTTCATCAGGATGACATTACTAGTTTGTAACCACATGAAATGTAAAACACATGTTCTAGTTAGTGATAAATTAATGAAACGTAATCCACAAGGAAATTGTCTAAATGGGACACTAAACAGTTCCAACTACGACAATTCAAGCTAGCTTGCATGCATTACTTTTCCTTTTGATGTATTAACCAACTAAAGTGAGTATTAAGTCGTTTTCTATCGGATTATTAAATATGTTTTTATCTACTATCATGATTTCAACATTTCATTTGATGTGAACACTATTATATTTGGTGAAGTGGTATGTGATTATTAACCACTCATAAAAGATCAGATCAGATGTCCACCTTTCCAAAATCTGTACCAATTTTTTCAACTCATAAATAGTGTGCACAGTAATAGTGTAATACTACTGTCACTTTAAAGTATAATAATTTCGAGTTAGAATAAATAAAATAAAAAAAGTAACACACGTTATAAGATAAACTTTGAAATGATATTCCCATCCTTTACCGACTTAAGCACTATGATCATCTACTCATCAAGCACTATGATCACCCACTCATTTACCAAATCAAACACAATCTTTGATATTTTATGTATTGTTGCTCACTATAAATACCATCACTCATCTCACTCTTTTGTACATCATTACATCTTCTTCTTCTTCCTTATAATAAACTATCTCCCTTATATTAGTGTTATTTGCTTCCTACAGGTATTAAATTCTACTCTTATTTAAATTTCTCGATACTATAAATTATAAGTTATTTCATAACACGTTATGAGCACGATCGTTCTGCAATTCGGTAAAATTTATTGTATCATATATACCCTGCTATAATGGTCGGTATACCGCCTGTACTATTATTTATATTATGTTATAATGGCCGGAATACCGCCTATATTATTAATATTTTAATTAATTTATTGGTCGGCCGAGCCGCCTTATATCCTGTTTATTGTTAATTGGTCGGCCTAGCCGCCTTATATTATGTTTGTTATTAACTGGTCGGCTGAGCCGCCTTATATTTTGTTTATTGCTAATTGGTCGGCCGAGCCGCCGTATAATTTATTTATTATTCTGCATTGACCGGCTGAGCCGTCACATAATTTATTATCATAACAAAAAATATTTATTCACCATAATTTTTATTTTTATCAAAATTTTATGAAATTTAATGGATTTGATTGATCGTTTAATACGATATTTTCAGACTGATTTTT
>NC_027756.1:48145425-48162256 GCF_000695525.1 Brassica oleracea var. oleracea | reverse complement strand
TATTCTATATGAAGATAATGCGGCATGTGTTGCTCAAACGAAGGAAGGATATATCAAAAGTGATAGAACAAAACATATACATCCAAAGTTCTTCTCATACACTCAAGAGCTCGAGAAGAAGAAAGAGATTGAAGTAAGATATGTCCGATCATGCGACAATGCAGCCGACCTCTTCACAAAAGCACTTCCTACTTCGCTATTCAGAAAACATGTCCATAACATTGGAATGCGTCATTAGAAGGATCTATGACTGCTCAATCGAGGGGGAGTTTACGTAGTTGTACTCTTTTTACCTAACTATGGTTTTTCCCATTGGGTTTTCCTAGAAAGGTTTTTAACGAGGCAAGAGCGGAGAGTGACACCGGTCTCCAAGGGGAGTGTTACGAAACTTAATTTAATACAAGATGGATGATCAAGGGGGAGTGTTATAAAATAAACTTTGAAATGATCCTCCACTTCTTTACCAACTTTAGCACTATGATCATCTACTCATCAAGCACTATGATCACCCACTCATTTACCAAATCAAGCACCATCTTTGATATTTTATGTATTGTTGCTCACTATAAATACCATCACTCATCTTACTCTTTTGTACACCATTACATCTTCTTCTTCTTCCTTATAATAAACTCTCTCCCTTATATTAGTGTTATTTGCTTCCTACGGGTATTAAATTCTACTCTTATTTAAATTTCTCGATACTATAAATTATAAGTTATTTCATAACACACACAAATATATTTTGAACAACAACAATTAAAAATTGATAATGAACAACAACGATTCATTATTTTTGTTGTTGCGTTTGGTGACTATCATTAAGAAAAATAAATTCTTGTAATAAATTAATGAACTGCATAAACTTAATCATGCAATATATATATATATATGTATGAGATATTAAAAGTCATTAAAAAATTGTTATGAAGAATTTGAATTCAAAACACTGAGAAGGAAGGACCATATTTTTTAAAAATATACTACACAATAGCAGAAAATGCCAAGTGAGTTTGATTCCTAAAGGGGGATTACACCCAAAAATGCTATATTGTAAGATTTTTATATACAAGGCAAGCAGCTTCTCTCCATATTCCAGTTTATTTAAAATTTCAAATATTTTTCTATCTGTCTAAAGATTCGAAATAATTTAAACATTAATATACCTATGGGAGAGAAGATCTCACATCGGAAATATGAAAGGGACTTGAGTAATATATAAGGGACTTGTGCCAATCCACTAATTGCCGAATGGTTTTAAGTTGGAAGCCGAAGAAACTTATCGATACCCAATATGATTTTTATAAAATAAGGGACTAAAATAATCCACTCTGAGAATAAGAGAAAATTATAAGTGCTGCCTAGTTGCCTCATTCTCCCTCCTTAAAGTTTTTTGCTCTTTCACAAAACAAAACAAAAAAACAAAAGAAATATTTCGTTTCCAATGGCTCTGCGAGGAGATGAGCATGAGTTTATGAACCAAAGAGAATGGGATCGAAGAGCTCGATTGATCCGAGAAAACCCTACTTCAAGAAGGTTCTCTGCTTCATACGTTGGAAGCTTTAGAGAAGATCATCACAAGTCTTCTTCAAGAACATACTTAAACAGCATCTCTAGTACTGCCTCTTCTCCTGGCTACACCCTCAAAGGTGGCTAAACATCTTCCACTCTTTTTCTCCCTTATTTGTTGTGTGTTATGAATTTAATTGTCTGATAATGTTTAAACTTCAAATCGTTATAACAGACGAGATTGACCCATCAACATATTCCTTCACCAATGCACTCAAGGGTAAGTTTCTCAAGAGCAATCAAAATGTTAATATAAATCTAAAGAACATAGAGAACAAACGAGGAATGTTCAAATATGTGTTATGTTTTTTTTTTTTGGTTTGCAGCGTTACAACCAAAGACAATGTTCAATAACAGAGAATGGTTAACACAAGAAGGGTTTGCGTTGAATTCGAAGTGGAACGAAGCAGAGAAATATATATGTAATCCAGTGTCCGGAGAAGTTCCAATGGAGTGTTTGTCTTCTAAAACATTAAGTGCAAGATCTTTTAGAAACTTGACCACCACCATGTCTGCTCCTCTTCACTACCCTAATCCGAATCTATTGATGAACAATATTGGTCAAAACAAACCCAATGATAATCCTAACGTTAAAGTCATTCACGAGGATCTTTATGCTCCTGATCCTGTTCTTGTTCGAGGTGATTGATTTTAAATAGGTCCCCTTTTTGGTGTTAGCTTTTCTTGAAGTCTTTTCTCAATTATCTTGGGGTGTTTTTTTTCAGCAGAAAAGAAAGTTGTGGGGCTGAAACGTGATGTGGGCATTCAGAGTACGTCGGTGGATCTTAGCTCTGGTAGCCCTAGTCCGGCAAAGACGCCTCCGATCATGGAACGGTCACTGAAACGACACGTGGAAGCTAATGATTCGCCAGTGGAATTTAATCTCAAACTAGAAGGTCAACAAGAGGTACTACCAAAAAAAAATATAACAAAAATAGTAAACATGTAAAGAAAATGTCTACAATTACATTAGTTAAAATATATATAATGAATAAATGACTCCTAACCATATCATGATATCATTTAAATACTAAATTCTAAACCTTAAATTCAAATATAAATAAAATCAAATATAAAAAATAATTATTAATTTTTAATTAGTGTAATCTTAAGATTCTTTTCATTTATGTGTTATTTTGGAATAAAAAGGTATTTTGTTTGTGTTTCAAAAAAAAAAAAAAAAAAAAAAAGGGATTTTGTTTTTCTGTAAAGTATTCGGGTATGAATGGTGACCGGGGAATGATGGGGAATAATGCATTCCCTAACGTTCCTATAAAAAATCACCATTCGCAAGGAATAATAATTCCTTCTCATTCCCTCTCGTTCCTGTTTTTGTAGAGAATTAAAGGATAAAATTATTCCTTGTTAAATTTGAGAAGGAACAACCATTCCTTTTCATTCCTGCTATTTTTTTCCCGTATATTCCTTTTCTGTTTGTTCCTCTTGTTTCCCGAATGGTCACCAGTCAGACCCTTCAAGATACATAGTTCCCTACCATAAGGTCCATGAAATGGTACGGAAGTTAATAATTGCACAAACATTTTGAGTTGCTCGTGCATCAATAATTAGATTCAGTCGCAAGATAAGAAACGCACCAAACGATATTTAATATTGGTACCAATGTTTTCAATCATAGAAAAGGACAATGATAAAAACTCTTATACATTAGTGTTTTTATACATAAGTTGAAGATTCATTTTAAGATTAAGATTCTTTTATATAAGATACGAAACACAGTACACATGAGTATCAATCAGAGAAACACACACAAAAATGTATAATCATATGATATCACTCTTTCATGAAAAGAATCTTTCATTAGATTTAGACCCCATTTCTAGATTTTGTGTCCAACTCACGTGACTATACTATCTATATTCCCTATAGATAGATAGGTATGCGCGTGCATTGCATCTATGTATCTTATACATTTATATAGTCAGTCATAGACTCAGACTTCGGTCTCATTTGATATTATAGTAACCAAATAATAATTTGGATAAACAAAACTTGATTTACTATTTACGTTTTGAACCTGAAAGGCTGAAACCATGAAACTATTGTCCAAACGGCCAAAACTTCCTAAACAGTAAGGAAAATACCTCATTTTAGGTTCCAACATACGTGTAGTTTTCTGAAAATGATATGTAATATGGGTTTAAAAGGATTTGAAGTTGGAAGAAGAAGAGAAAGAAGAAGGGAAGCAAGAGATGAGTAAAGAAGAAGGAGAAGAAACAGAAGAGAAGCAAGAGATGAGTATAAAAGGAGAAGAAACAAAAGAGAAGCTAGAGATGAGTACTAAAGAAGAAGAAGAGAAGCAAGAGATGAGTGAAGAAGAAGAAGAAATGAAGAAGCAGAAGAAGAGACGAGGAAGTGGATGCTTCTCATGGAGGCGATCAAGACAAAGACAACCTAGAAAATCAAAGTACATCTTCCCTATTTGTGTTCCTCATCTTGTCAAAGGTTGTTGAAAACAACCTTTAAAACCAAGAGATTCAACCAAAAACAACAAGAAAGAACTTCTTAATGAGATTATTATTATCAATATATAGTATTTGTCCTTCCTCTTCATATAGATATTCATCATTCATGGGAATGTCAAAAGCTTAACAGTTCTTTTGCTCCCCCCTTTTCTCTCTATAACAAAATGCTTCATGATTATTCTGTTTCCTCCTCCTCTTGATCAGCCTTCCATTCCATAATAGCTAGAGTGTGTCGACCACCACATGCCACAAACTTAGCTATCCACTTTCCATCCTCTTCTTCATCAGCATGGTTAAACTGTCCTTCAGGTGGTGGAATGTCTATAGGAAGCTCTAATGGCTGTCCCGTTGTCACTTTTCTTCCGTACCCGAGTCTACCATGGTCTCCTCGACCAAACTGATCACAAGATATAAAAAGAGAGGTTTAGAACTTCAACTTTTAGTTTAACCCAACAAACAAAATGTTTTTTGTTTCTTTTAAGAACTTACCGAGAAGATCCTACCGTCTCTTGTCAAAGCAACTGAATGAGTTCCACCACATGAGACCTGAGGAGAAAAGATTCATGATATGAGCTTCCAAAGTAGTAGAGAAACTGGTGGTTTTAGTTCTTTTTACCTGAATGATGTCTTCTCCAGCTAAGAGATTAACTTTCTGCGCAACCATTTTGCTGCTCTTGTCATTGTCACCAAACCCAAGCCTTCCATGTTCTCCTCTCCCCCAAGCATACACCTAATAGGATATAACCAAGTCACAACATTGACAGTCAAGAATCTACATCAAGCTCAGAGAAAACTCAGCAATGGCAAGACAAAGAACCAATAATAATAGAGTGTATCAGTTCCTATACCTCTCCTTCTTCGGTTAAAGCTGTTGAATGCCATCCTCCAGCAGCTATATCAACCTAAAAACATGCGTTTTATGAGGGAGAACTGTTAAGCTTCTAGGCTATAACAAAAGCCTTTACAGATTAAGCATCAGAAGGCAGTTGGTTTCCGTATAAGTGCTAAGAACTAGAAAAGTTTTAGACCACATACCAAAGTGAGATCATCGAGGCCTTGAACTGGAATAGGATGAGATCTAGGTTGGGTATCTCCGGTACCAAGTTGTCCATATTCATTATTACCCCAAGCCCACAAAGTCCCATCTTCTTTGAGAGCCAAGTTATGAAATGCTCCAACAGCAATCAGACGAACGTTTTCAAGACCCTGAACTCTTACCGGAACAGATATCTGTTTTCTGAAAGTTCAAACTCCAAGTTCAGTAACAGCAGACCAGAAAACACAAACGTTATATCAATAAATGAAAGGAATATTGGTTAAGTACATGTCACCGGGAGGCCAAGGCTGACCCCAAGTCCAGACAGAACCTTCACGGGTTAGAACCACAGAGTGAGTACCTCCTGCAGCTACCTATTAGGGGGAAAATATGGTTTAGACAAAGAAGTATCGAAACCAGAGGTAAATGCAGAGAGGTAAACGGGGGAAAAGTACCTGACGGACGGTAAGTTTAGGGGCACAACGCTTAGGGATTACAATATCTCTACGAACAGGCCTACCTGACTCGTCCTTGGAAGGCTCTTCACCACACTGCCCATATTCGTTTCCCCCTAAGTAAGTTCCGTAACAAAAAGAAAAGGAGTGTATTAGTGTATCTTTGAAGATCTTTAAGGTTATAATCAATAGATAGAAATCCAAGGGAATATGCATACCCCAGGCATAAGCTCGGCCTTGATCATCGACAGCTAAACAATGCCAACCACCAATAGCAGCCTGCGAGCCATTCATTGAAAACACAGACTCCGAGTAAACAACAACGAGGAAATTGTATAGAAAAACAGACAGTTTGATAAGTGAATGATTTGTTAACCTGTGTAATCTTGACATTGGCGAGAGACTTAACAAGACTAGGGACGCTTTCCGTTTTCTTCTCTGGTGGGTGTCCTAATGTACCCCTTTGATTCCAACCCCATGTAAACAGCTGAGAAAAAAAAAAAACATTTACCAGATTAATGAAAAGCATTAGTTTCTTCTTCAAAAGATGTACTCTCAGATAAAGCCAAGAGAGCTGGTAACACAAGAACCCAAAACCAAAAGCAAACACTACAGCTGCCTTTCAAAATGAGATTCAGAATAAGACTATCGATTAGTCCATCAAATCTCAAAAACCCTCTCAAGACATCATCACCAAATCCAGCTTAAAAATCAAATCGCAGAAAATCACAGCCCAAAGCATTGAACTTTTATACAGAGTAGTTAGTAGTGAGCAAAACCCAGCAAAGAAAAAGAGAAGAGTTTATTAACCTTGCCACCATCGCAAATGGCGAGGGAGTTGCGGCTACCTCCGACGACGGAGCGAACGGCAAAAGGGTCAAGAGCCTCAACAACGCAAGCCCATTCCTTTTCTTCGTAAGTTCCAAGTCCTAGCTGCCCATCTTCTCCAGAGCCCCTGGAGAAAAAACACACAATCAAGTAACAAACATCAATGAAGAAAACAGAGATATGTTAGAAGAAGAGAACTGACCAAGCTATGACGGAAGTAGCTGAAGCCATCTGCTGCGAAAGAGAGAGAGAGAGAAAGTGAGTGGAAAACCGAGGAAAAAGCAGAGGGCACTCGCTCGGTGTGATTCTTCAATTCGAGGGTTATGTGTTGTCTCATTTAGCTAATTCATTATTTTATTTTGTTTTTGGACCGATTAATTATTACCTACCATGTAATTAATTAATACAACATATTAAAAACTATAGGGGTCTATTTATAAAATACATCAAACTACAGGGAGTAAATTGCAAGTTGCTTAAGTTTAAATTTACGGAATCACCCTTTGCCCTGAAACCCATTTCAGTCTTCTTCAACGAACCCGCTTGATCGGAGAAAACAGCTCAGAAGGTCCGTCGTCGTCAATGGGGAGCTATGTGGAGCAAGCTCGTGAGAATCACGTCAAGAAGAAGGTCGAAGAAGGTAAAATTAACAATGTCTTCTTCTTCTTCTTCTTCATTTTTTGCTGTGTTACTAAACCCTAAACCCCTAAATGGGATAACGATAACTCTTTAAGCCTGTTTTTATCATCAGAGAAGCAGATTCTTCTCGATCTCTCAAACCCATGTCGCTGATCCTCGAAAAGTGATGGACTTTCGGACTAAAAAAGTATCTTTTATCAATTGAATTAACATTGGTTTCTTTGAATTGCTGCTTCTATGTTGATTGAGCTTGGAGATTTGTTTTGAAGTTTAATGGTGATGTGTTAAGAGGTTGATTGTTTACTACTTTGTTTGATAGCGCTGCGTAGCAAGATGAAGGCAAAGGCATTAAACGAATGTGATCAGTACGTCTCCAAGTATGCTGAATGCGCCACCGGAAGAACCTTCTCTGTTGTGTGGACATGTCGTAAGCAAGCTAAAGAGCTCAACACTTGCCTCCATCAGTTGTGAGTTTTCTCTGTTATAGACATGTTGTGGTTAGGAGAAGCATAGTCTGGTCATGAACATCATTGCTAGTAATATGTAAGCAAATATAAACTTATGAAAGGGGGGTTGTGATTCTGGCTTACCATGATAACTGTATTCATGTTTGGAGATATGATCATTATGTTAGCTAATGGTGTAGCACAGTCGAGATCGAGTTTGTTCTTGGTGCACAAGTTCTTTCTTTCTTTGTGACTCCCTGATGAAAATCTCTTGAGAACAGGCAGATGCTTGAATGTCAGTTTAATCATGACATATTTTTCTTGTTGATTCTGCAGCACCAATGACAAGGTGTTGGAAGAAATGAAGAGAGAGTACATGATTCAAGAAGAGGGAAAAATCTCAGCGTCCACCGCATAATTGATTTGAGTCGGACCAGTATAAAGTGGTCGCTTTGTTTCTTGTTGATTATGGACCAGAAAGATCCTCCTTGTAATGGATGCTTTTTTATAAAAACTGAGTATTGACTCTGGCCTTTCTACAATAAGGGTGGTTTACTCACTATAAGAAAAGTAAAAGATTTTGTTTGTTGTTCCATTTAGTTTGCAAAATCAACAAGCTCTACGAGGTCAAAGATGTTTATCATAACCAAAGCACATGTTTAACACAACTTTCACAACAAAGAAAAAAGAAGACAAAATCTTGAGATTGTTAGAACGACGAAAGCAAGTAAGAAAAGCAAAGGACTTCAAGCAGTAGGCTTCCTCATATTTCTTCCTGCGCGAATCACTTCGTCCACCAAAAGCAACTGCGATGCAATCACTGGCCTGCAACACAATCAAGTATTAAAATGGCTTCAACCAAAACCCACAACTTTATTAAAAAATTGGCTGGTTGCTTCCAAACATTACCCTGAGTTGATAAGTTGGCGTTTCACTGAGTAGTTGTCGAAGATACCAGCGAGCTGTGGGTCAATTGGTTCACCATCCTGAAGGTTCAATCCCACTACGTTTCCTTTGTCATGCTCACTCTGCATAGGCGCATCACAGTGAGCAATCAAATATTTGTTTGTTTCCGGAATTGATTTCGGTTTGAGGAAGAGGATAATAGATGAATACATACCGTAAGAGAAATGATCACGTCTTGGGTGTCAAGACCTGCGTTTTCTGCAAGTGTCTTAGGCACCACAAGAAGGGCATTAGCAAAAGCTTCAACGCCAAGTTGGGCCCGCTGCAACATTGATGATAGTATTAGTTATCTAGACAACTTATGAAAACACTAAAGTATCTGAGTATGTGTAATGATATTCAGTTACCCCTTGAACGGTTTTCTTGACTTCATTGAGTAAGTGCTGCCTTGCTGCAACTTCAAAAGCTCCTGCTCCCTATATAAAGATGCAACCGTGCATAAACATAACGAAAAAACTATACAATAGGTCTATTTCCTTAATTTACAACGGTTTCAATCAGGAATTAACAGTCTCTTTGACATTAAGGAGAAACGAGCAAAAGGTCACAAAATACTTGAAAGGATAATAAGGTACTTACTAACACAACACACTCGTCTTCTATGGTGTTTTTGACCGATCTTAGACCATCACGAACCGCATCCTTAATTTGAGCAATGGTGTGGTCATTGGGCCCTAGAAATTCAATAAATCATGAATACGGGAATAAATGAACCTTTCAAAAATTTAACGAAAAGATAGAAGTTGGTCTATTACCTTTGATGAGGATGGTACATGAATAAGGATTCTTCACTTGCTCCACGAAGGTGTACTTTTCCTCCCCGAGAACGTGCTCATAGACAAGTCCAGCCCATCCAAGCGACTCAGGGGTCAAGTCGTCAACAGAATTCACAGCTTCTCCACCACAGGCCAAAACTAAACGTTCCATGTTCCTCCTCTTTGCTCTTCTAAGGGCAATAATCTTGGGAGATGAGGAAATGTAATTAGATTCAAACGCCTCTCAGTGGAAAGCCCAGAACTAAATGCCGTTTCCACCAATAGCGTCCATGGATTATTATTTATCAGACCATTCTTCTGTAGTATTTTTCTTATCTAAGCGTTGGTCTAGAATGGTTTCAACTGTTTGTAACATTAGTGTGGAAGCAAGAATTTACAGAAGTAATTATATAGCTTACCCCTTCTCTAGCAAGAAGATCCAATGACGGTGGGTCGATACCCTTTTGGTTTATGATAACAAAGTTGTTATCATTACCAGCACACACCTGCACAAGGAAAAAGCATTATTAGTTTTTACAGAATTTCAAATACGGCTCCGGTAAGTGTGGTTTCAGTCCCACCTTTTTCTTGAGATCGATAATTTTCTGAACTCTTTCATCAACAGATCGCCTCTCGGCAGTAACCATGGCTTCCCTCTGCTCCGCATTAGAGTAGAAAAACCCTGCATTAATTTCGCTGATAGATAAACAGAAATATCAATCTGCATCACCAGCAACATCTAGGCTCTTATTTCTCTTCAGAGAATTGACCAAAGAATTATATTACACACCTCTTCTCATACTCCAGCGACACATTGCAAGTTAGGATGTGGCAATTCTCTGCACGTCGTTTCATATCAGGGTGCCTTGAACCATGATCTAGAACAAGCCCCTCAACCTAAATCAGGAAGAAATCAATGTGGTACTTGAAACACGTCCAAAACTATGGAAACATTTAATCATAGCCAGTAAATATATACATTATTAAGTATTTTGAATTTTCAAAACTATGAAAACTTCCAGGGAACAATGTTAAGCCACACATGTCAAAGACATACCAATCTTGTGTCGACATCGAATTTGTGGCGCATGTGCATTATCTCCACCATAAACAGATCAATACCTTCCTCAGGCTTCCGGATGCAAAGAACCTGTTATGTATGGAAAGGAGATAATTATAAAACAAGCTTAACCTCGTACACCAATATTCGCACAATATTCGATTAACTCACTGAATTAACTCACTGAATTAACAATATTCGATTAACTCACTGAATATTCGATTAACTCATAGCCAGTAAACAATATTCGATTAACTCACTGAATTAACGACAATTTCAGTCAGTTGGTCAGCCAAGCCTTCGTACAGCTACACAAGCCACAATAGTAAACCGAGGTTAGGGGCTGAAAAGTATCAATCAAAAATGAGAAAGAGATAAATACAAAAAACCAAGACTACCTTTGTTCTAAGTGTCGTTCTGGCGACCATTTTGAGGATCTCTTTATCAGGCTCATCACCCATAACCACAGGGGTCTTGAAGTTCTCAAGGAATTGAAGCGTAGCTCTCTTGGCAATCTCAAAACCATCAACTAAGACACGTGGATGCATTCCTGATACATATATACACCTTCATTAGAGTTTAGGACTATATCTCACTACAAAAGTTTATAAAACTTTATACTCACACCATTTGTAATTCTTACGGATTCAGTTTCAAACAAAAACATAGCAAAACCAATGAATTAATTATACAAATTAAAACAAGAAGCTAAAACAAGAGTATAGAGGCATATAACAAATGAACTAATTATAATACAAATTAAAGTTAGATTAGGTAAAAATAGCGACTCACCTTCATCAATGCAGCGTTCGGACTGCTTCATGAGCTCACCAATGAAGATAACAGTGGAAGTAGTACCATCACCACTAATGTCATCCTGCGCAACAGCTGTCCTCGCAATCATAATAGCCGTCGGATTCTGAATTTGCTGCAACAGTTAAAGAAGTAAGCATACTCTTACCTAATCAAAATCATGAAATCAATCAAATCACATGAACCATAAGCACATTTAGTTCTCTACTACTACAAGACGCAAGTCACAGACTTGTGAGCACCCTTCAATAGACTCACCATCTCCTTCAATAGAGTGTTCCCATCCTTGGTAAGCTTGATATCTCCAGATCCACCAACAAGCCTACATTGATTAAAACAACAAATCGGAGAGTAAACAAACTACATCTGGGAAGTGAAGATGATGAACACTATGAGAAAAAACAAAAATAAATCAAAAAGAGAGAGAAATACATCTTGATGGTTCCCTTAGGACCGAGATTTGATTTGAGTACATCTTGCAAGCCCTTGGCGGCGTTGATTGTCATATGAAGCGCCGCCGTTTTGTTGAGCACCTCTGCATTAGGGTTCAGAACTCGCACTGACATTTTCGAGAACTTCAGCGCTCGTGCGGGATCAGAGTAGGAAGAGAAGAGTGAGAGTTTGAGCTTGCGAGAGAGAGAGAGAGATTTTATCGCGGCAAGAAGAAGTGGGGAAAGAGAGACTCTAGTTAGATAGATAGATAGAGACTCCTGTTTAACACAGTATAATACTTATTACACTTTTACCCTTATATTCGTTTAATCTTTGCAAATAGATTAATTCGTTGAATCTTCGCAAATAGATTAATTTCAAAAATTCACTTTCCCCCCCCCCTCTCCAAATCTCGAAACATTGTAATAAATGTATGTAGAGAGTTTTTCAGCCAAACTCTACATAAATATGTTCACACTATGTATTTTACGTTTTTTTAATATAAAACTCACATGCATGGTTCTTCGTTATGTTATTTTTACTGTTTACGAATAGAGCTGGACAAATTATATATTCATAAATTTTAATTCGATTCGTTATCCGTTTTGATTCGAACCGAAAAATCTGGATATATGTTACTATACGAAGTAAATCAAATACTAAAATACAATATTCGTAAAAAAAAAAGCAAATCACAAATATCAATATTTATAAGAACGGATATCCAATTTGATATGTTATATGCATATATATATATATATATATATATACATATATTTAAAGAATTATATATAAGTTATATATTATAGTTTATATAAATTTTACAATATTTTTGTTTTTAAATAATTTCATTTTAAGAATTTTATTTTTCATGTATTATTTTGAAATAAATGTTATTTAGTATTAATTACAGTATCTTAATATATTTATCAACCTTCTTTACTTTTACATACACATACATGTGCACATCGACGTGAGCACCTTATAACTAAGTATTTACCACAACTGAAATATTTAATTTTTTTGGAAGTTAAAATATTATTTTTCTTAATGCTTCTTTCACTATCGACCAAATTGTAGTAAAATGATTTGTCTTGATAATTTTCTTTTCTTTTTTTAACTATTATCTGTTTAGAAACTATAATATGAAACTATTGGTTCGAAATCACGAATATCTAAGATTCATAACATGAAAACAAAAAAATAATAGTAATTTTTTATTATCACACGAAAAAACCAAAAACATCAAACATTTTAACTGAACAAACCAAATAAATATTGATTTAAAATGATAGTTATATTTTAGGTGATTAAAACCCAAAAAACAACCTAAAACCGAACTGATAACCAGATTAAACAGATTAATGTCTCCTTATTAAAAAATAACGAAACTAATAATCACATTCTGCGCAAGGCGCGGGTTATTACTTAGTAACTTACAATTTTATTAGCACTAATCATTTGAAACTAATTTATAAACTTACATAAATTTCAATCTAACAGTGTCATTCTATTAAAATTCATTAAAAAAATATGATAAATATTTTGTGGTATTTAGAATCTCGTAAATATGAGAGATTGTTTAAAATAGCACAAACTGAACCAAGACCAAAACAATGTTTTAATTTTTTTTGTCTAAAAATCACTTCTATACATTAAAAAAAAAATCAGTTTGTAGAATATAAGCGTCCTAAACAGGAAGAGATCGTGGATGCTCTTTGGTTCATTGGTTTAAGAGATTGGAATGTAACTGATCACAGCATCATTATCCCACATACTCATTCAGGGGTTCTTAATCTTTTTTTAATAATTTTTAGTTGGAAAAGTGGGTTTAAGAGACTTAGTTAAGAGACAGTTATATTTGTGTGGTCCATTGCAAGTCTCTTGTTTAAAAGTTCTTTAAAAAAAAAATTAAACATTATTTTACTAAACTTCAAATTTATTTATTGAATTCTTAAACATAACATTTTAAATATAGATTTTTAAAAAAAAACACACACAATGTAAGAAAAAATATGAAAATTGCATGTTAACCTGAAAATTGAATCCTCCTGTAACTCCATCTACATCTAGTACCTGCAAACACAAAATGTAAGAAAAGATATGAATCATATCATATGATGGTCTTGCCATGCGTATATGTATGTGAACGACTAAATAAATTAACAATATTCGATTAACTCACTGAATTAACTCACTGAATTAACAATATTCGATTAACTCACTGAATTAACTCACTGAATTAACAATATTCGATTAACTCACTGAATTAACTCACTGAATTAACAATATTCGATTAACTCACTGAATTAACTCACTGAATTAACAATATTCGATTAACTCACTGAATTAACTCACTGAATTAACAATATTCGATTAACTCACTGAATTAACTCACTGAATTAACAATATTCGATTAACTCACTGAATTAACTCACTGAATTAACAATATTCGATTAACTCACTGAATTAACTCACTGAATTAACAATATTCGATTAACTCACTGAATTAACTCACTGAATTAACAATATTCGATTAACTCACTGAATTAACGACAATTTCAGTCAGTTGGTCAGCCAAGCCTTCGTACAGCTACACAAGCCACAATAGTAAACCGAGGTTAGGGGCTGAAAAGTATCAATCAAAAATGAGAAAGAGATAAATACAAAAAACCAAGACTACCTTTGTTCTAAGTGTCGTTCTGGCGACCATTTTGAGGATCTCTTTATCAGGCTCATCACCCATAACCACAGGGGTCTTGAAGTTCTCAAGGAATTGAAGCGTAGCTCTCTTGGCAATCTCAAAACCATCAACTAAGACACGTGGATGCATTCCTGATACATATATACACCTTCATTAGAGTTTAGGACTATATCTCACTACAAAAGTTTATAAAACTTTATACTCACACCATTTGTAATTCTTACGGATTCAGTTTCAAACAAAAACATAGCAAAACCAATGAATTAATTATACAAATTAAAACAAGAAGCTAAAACAAGAGTATAGAGGCATATAACAAATGAACTAATTATAATACAAATTAAAGTTAGATTAGGTAAAAATAGCGACTCACCTTCATCAATGCAGCGTTCGGACTGCTTCATGAGCTCACCAATGAAGATAACAGTGGAAGTAGTACCATCACCACTAATGTCATCCTGCGCAACAGCTGTCCTCGCAATCATAATAGCCGTCGGATTCTGAATTTGCTGCAACAGTTAAAGAAGTAAGCATACTCTTACCTAATCAAAATCATGAAATCAATCAAATCACATGAACCATAAGCACATTTAGTTCTCTACTACTACAAGACGCAAGTCACAGACTTGTGAGCACCCTTCAATAGACTCACCATCTCCTTCAATAGAGTGTTCCCATCCTTGGTAAGCTTGATATCTCCAGATCCACCAACAAGCCTACATTGATTAAAACAACAAATCGGAGAGTAAACAAACTACATCTGGGAAGTGAAGATGATGAACACTATGAGAAAAAACAAAAATAAATCAAAAAGAGAGAGAAATACATCTTGATGGTTCCCTTAGGACCGAGATTTGATTTGAGTACATCTTGCAAGCCCTTGGCGGCGTTGATTGTCATATGAAGCGCCGCCGTTTTGTTGAGCACCTCTGCATTAGGGTTCAGAACTCGCACTGACATTTTCGAGAACTTCAGCGCTCGTGCGGGATCAGAGTAGGAAGAGAAGAGTGAGAGTTTGAGCTTGCGAGAGAGAGAGAGAGATTTTATCGCGGCAAGAAGAAGTGGGGAAAGAGAGACTCTAGTTAGATAGATAGATAGAGACTCCTGTTTAACACAGTATAATACTTATTACACTTTTACCCTTATATTCGTTTAATCTTTGCAAATAGATTAATTCGTTGAATCTTCGCAAATAGATTAATTTCAAAAATTCACTTTCCCCCCCCCCTCTCCAAATCTCGAAACATTGTAATAAATGTATGTAGAGAGTTTTTCAGCCAAACTCTACATAAATATGTTCACACTATGTATTTTACGTTTTTTTAATATAAAACTCACATGCATGGTTCTTCGTTATGTTATTTTTACTGTTTACGAATAGAGCTGGACAAATTATATATTCATAAATTTTAATTCGATTCGTTATCCGTTTTGATTCGAACCAAAAAATCCGGATATCTGTTACTATACGAAACAAATCAAATACTAAAATACAATATTCGTAAAAAAAAAGCAAATCACAAAATATCAATATTTATAAGAACGGATATCCAATTTGATATGTTATATGCATATATATATATATATACATATATTTAAAGAATTATATGTAAGTTATATATCATAGTTTATATAAATTTTACAATATTTTTGTTTTTAAATAATTTCATTTTAAGAATTTTATTTTTCATGTATTATTTTGAAATAAATGTTATTTAGTATTAATTACAGTATCTTAATATATTTATCAACCTTCTTTACTTTTACATACACATACATGTGCACATCGACGTGAGCACCTTGTAACTAAGTATTTACCACAACTGAAATATTTAATTTTTTTGGAAGTTAAAATATTATTTTTCTTAATGCTTCATTCACTATCGACCAAATTGTAGTAAAATGATTTGTCTTGATAATTTTCTTTTCTTTTTTTAACTATTATCTGTTTAGAAACTATAATATGAAACCATTGGTTCGACATCACGACTATCTAAGATTCATAACATGAAAACAAAAAAATAATAGTAATTTTTATTATCACACGAAAATAACCAAAAACATCAAACATTTTAACCGAACAAACCAAATAAATATTGATTTAAAATGATAGTTATATTTTAGGTGATTAAAACCCAAAAAACAACCTAAAACCGAACTGATAACCAGATTAAACAGATTAATGTCTCCTTATTAAAAAATAACGAAACTAATAATCACATTCTGCGTAAGGTGCGGGTTATTACTTAGTAACTTACAATTTTATTAGCACTAATCATTTGAAACTAATTTATAAACTTACATAAATTTCAATCTAACAGTGTCATTCTATTAAAATTCATTAAAAAAATATGATAAATATTTTGTGGTATTTAGAATCTCGTAAATATGAGAGATTGTTTAAAATAGCACAAACTGAACCAAGACCAAAACAATGTTTTAATTTTTTTTTGTCTAAAAATCACTTCTATACATTAAAAAAAAAAATCAATTTGTAGAATACAAGCGTCCTAAACAGGAAGAGATCGTGGATGCTCTTTGGTTCATTGGTTTAAGAGATTGGAATGTAACTGATCACAGCATCATTATCCCACATACTCATTCAGGGGTTCTTAATCTTTTTTTAATAATTTTTAGTTGGAAAA
>NC_027756.1:48136813-48139685 GCF_000695525.1 Brassica oleracea var. oleracea | reverse complement strand
GCGGTCTAGAATGTATCTCCAGAATCTATTGACAAGACCGAATTGAGGAGGAAAAGTATTGGATACCTTATGCTTCTGCATTAAACAATGCTCAAAACTTTTCAAATCAAAGACCAACAGAGAGAAAAGAGAGTAAAAGTGTGAAATGTTGTTACTGAGAACTGCAGCTTGTGTTATTTGAGTAGAGATTTAGCAGTTTCAATATTGATATCGGGTATGAAGTCAACAATAAGAAGCTCTGCAAACAAACCATATCAAAGAGTGATCAGGAACAAAATTTCTACTCTTTGAAGATGGAAGATCCGAACCTTTGTAGTCTGTAGTGAAGAGATGACGTGCACCCCATGCAGAGTATCAGACTCAACAAATGAAGAAAGCGAAGGACTTCAATAACCACCAGACCAACAACTTCAATTAAGCAAGCTCCCACAAGGGTCAAGAACCAAATTCTCAAAGGTGAAAGCTTTATTACTTTTTCTCAAATCAGATCACATAATCGATGATCCAGAAACATAAACCTAAACCCTATTCAAAAATTTAGCAGAATCACACCCAGAAGCTTAATTCAACAAAACCCGTGTACGAAGAAGACGCCGCGGCGGAGGAAGACGTGAGGTTGACGAGAAGTGAGTCTCTGAGTCGGCTGATGGAGTCGGAGTCGCCGCAGAGAGGTCATCGTCGGAGTCGCCGGTTGATGGAGTCGGAGTCGTCACGTCTCTTGTGTGGCTTAATTAAGCGACGTCTCCTCTCTAATTAGCCAATTTTTTTCTTTTTAAAATCCGAAAATACTAAGAGCACCATCATCGGAGGTTCGTGGGTGGAGTTCACACGCTTCCCTAGAAAAAAAAATATTATAATATGCTACAGTAATGATCCTGTCTCACCACCCTCCTTCCGTATGAACCCGAGTCGTCACTGTTCAGCGGACCCCACGCCACGTGGCGGCCTGCTATTGGTCAATTTATTTATTTATTTTTTTTATAAAAAAAAATAAAAAAAAAATAAAAAAAAATGATAAAAAATTCAAATTATGAACCCCAACCGGGGGTTCATTAATGCTGGTGCTCTAAATACGAGTCTTAAGAGCCTGCGATAATGGTGCTCTCAGTTGCCATTTTGGCCAAGGTATCTGCTCAACCATATTTCCTTATCTTTTCGAGATTGAATTGGCATTTTTTGTATGGATCATTGGATCTTATTATTGAAAGTGATTTTTGGTTAGGATTACAAAAACACAAGATATATATATATATATAAGAGTATCATGCATCCTAAACATTTTAGTGCACATCTAACTCATGGTTTAAGCTTTATAACCTAATGCAATTTCCAACAACCGATGCAACATATTTGATGCAACATATTTGATGCAACACAGTTGATACAACGTGCTTGGTGCGGCAGCAACCTCCAAATTCAAAACATATCAAGAGAACTCTATATTGTAACACTCTTTACCGTGAATTATTGTGGTGTTAGCATATGTTGGACTCGCTCCTCCAAGCAAAATAATAATATGACCGATCGAATAGAAACAAAATAAAAGACAGGTTGGGGATAGACGTCACGAATTAACTTACTGACAACTTGTTTGTTCTTTTTGACATTCCATATGAACAAGCCCCGTTAAAAAAGTGAGAAAAGAAGAAAAAGACAAGAATAAAAATCATCTTCTTTAGTGCATTTGGAAGTCCAGGACCATACATTAACTGAGTCAACTCCTCATCCTCTTTTTGAGTCGATTTAACTGTTATCGTGTGAAATACAAACAACCCTAAGCTTTATGGAAGAGATACTTCCCATCTTAATAACCTATCTTCAATTTACAAATTAACCAAAAATAAAATTTATACAATGCCTACATATCTCTAGGTATTAAAAGAGAGTTTTTTCTTCTTCTTTTTTTGGGTAAGCAAGAATGAAAGGTAGTTAGCATATTAATCTCTTCGTACAAGTATATAACTGGCATATTAAGTACAATATTTCACAAGTTAAATGGATTCATTAATATGTAAACTTTATACCTAAAAGTTTAGATTAGGCTTGGGCACGGATCGGATATCCAGGTTTTTGAAGGTATTTGTGATTTTCTTCGTATGTAACGGATATCTAATTTTTTTATTTGCTTTGATTCGGAAAAATATGAATATTTGGAAAAACGGATATCCGGAAAATAAATAGATATTTGTGGATATTTACGAATACTTACAGATATCTCATATGTTTTGATTAATACAAATAATCTTAAAATTTTGATACAAATTTGTTTTGTAGAATATTTTTTTGCATGATATATATGATAAAAATTAAAAGAAGTAGTGAATCTACATATTTTGTAAAAAAATTGAACTTCGTTAACAATTATAACACTACAAGAAAACGTGCCCATAACAACGAAAATTTACGAACGAAAATATTTCGTCGTAAATTTACATGGGCTTTACAACGAAATTACGAGGAATCTAACTTTCGTCGTAAACGCCATGTAAATTTACGACGAACTGATTTCGTCGTAAACTCCTTCTAGGTTTACGACGAATGTACGTGGAATGAGAAATACGTCGTAATCATTACATCGACATTACAACGAAGAATGTTACCGTTATATTTAGGTGAAAACGTGTATTAAATGTGCTTTAACTTACCTAATTTCGTCGTAAAGTCGTTGTAAATAATATGTTAAAACCATGTAAAATCCATGTAAAATATTCCTTGTAAAATCGTTGTTATATTTCAACTACCCAACTCGAAAATTTCTCTATATATATGTCATTTCCCATAACTCTCTTCCTCACAACACACAAACGGGAGAAAAAAAAAACGAAAAAAAAATCAGAAAAAAAAAGATTTCAAAAAAAAATCTAAGAAAAAA